>NW_024114283.1:0-25013 GCF_003073215.2 Triticum urartu | reverse complement strand
AAACAAAGGAATGGTAATCAAAAGGTCGAAGTTCGATGCATGTTAGAGGATCACAAAAAAGGGTTGTACCCCAATTGCGAAGATGGCAACACAAAGCTCGGTACCGTACTGGAATTGCTGCAGTGGAAGGCAGAGAATGCTGTGGCTGACAAAGGATTTGAGAAGCTACTGAAAATATTGAAGAAGAAGCTTCCAAAGGATAACGAATTGCCCGACAGTACATACGCAGCAAAGAAGGTCGTATGCCCTCTAGGATTGGAGGTGGAGAAGATACATGCATGCCCTAATGACTGCATCCTCTACCGCGGTGCATACAAGGATCTGAACGCATGCCCGGTATGCGGTGCGTTGCGGTATAAGATCAGACGAGATGACCCTGGTGATGTTGACGGCGAGCCCCTCAGGAAGAGGGTTCCTGCGAAGGTGATGTGGTATGCTCCTATAATACCACGGTTGAAACGTCTGTTCAGAAACGAAGAGCATGCCAAGTTGATGCGATGGCACAGTGAGAACCGAAAGAAAGATGGGAAGTTGAGAGCACCCGCTGACGGGTCGCAGTGGAGAAAAATCGAGAGAAAGTACTGGGATGAGTTTGCAAAGGACCCAAGGAATGTATGGTTTGCTTTAAGCGCGGATGGCATTAATCCTTTCGGGGAGCAGAGCAGCAATCACAGCACCTGGCCCGTGACTCTATGTATGTATAACCTTCCTCCTTGGATGTGCATGAAGCGGAAGTTCATTATGATGCCAGTTCTCATCCAAGGCCCTAAGCAACCCGGCAACGAAATTGATGTGTACCTAAGGCCATTCGTTGAAGAACTTTTACAGCTGTGGAATGGAAACGGTGTACGTACGTGGGATGAGCACAGACAGGAGGAATTTAACCTTAAGGCATTGCTGTTCGTGACCATCAACGATTGGCCCGCTCTCAGTAACCTTTCAGGACAGACAAACAAAGGATACCACGCATGCACGCACTGTTTAGATGACACTGAAAGTATATACCTGGACAAATGCAGGAAGAATGTGTACCTGGGCCATCGTCGATTTCTTCCGACCAACCATCAATGTCGAAAGAAAGGCAAGCATTTCAAAGGCGAGGCAGATCACCGGAAGAAGCCCGCCATGCGCACCGGTGATCACGTGCTTGTTATGGTCAATGATTTACACTACGTAATCTTTGGAAAGGGTCCCGGTGGACTAGCTGTTCCGAATGACGCTGAGGGACACGCACCCATGTGGAAGAAGAAATCTATATTTGGGACCTACCCCTAACTGAAAAGACCTAGAGGTCGCTCCTTCAATCGACGTGATGCACGTGACGAAGAACCTTTGCATGAACCTGCTAGGCTTCTTGGGCGTGTATGGGAGACAAAAGATACACCTGAGGCACGAGAGGACCTGCAACGTTTGCACGAAAAAGAACGGCATGCCTCCAAATCAGTATAAAGGTCCTGCCAGCTACGCTCTTACGAAATAAGAGAAAGAAATCTTCTTTGAATGCCTGCTCAGTATGAAGGTCACGACTGGCTTCTCGTCGAATATGAAGGGAATAATAAATATGCCAGAGAAAAAGTTTCAGAACCTAAAGTCTCATGACTGCCACGTGATTATGACGCAACTGCTTCCGGTTGCATTGAGGGGGCTTCTACCGGAAAACGTCCGATTAGCCATTGTGAAACTATGTGCATTCCTCAATGCAATCTCTCAGAAGGTGATCGATCCCGAAATCGTACCAAGGCTAAGGAGTGATTTGGCGCAATGTCTTGTCAGTTTTGAGCTGGTGTTCCCACCATCCTTCTTCAATATCATGACGCACATCCCAGTTCATCTAGTCGACGAGATTGTCATCCTGGGGCCCGTATTTCTACACAATATGTTCCCCTTTGAGAGGTTGATGGGAGTCCTAAAGAAATATGTCCGTAACCGCGCTAGGCCAAAAGGAAGCATCTCCATGGGCCATCAAACAGAGGATGTTATCGGGTTTTGTGTCGACTTCATTCCTGGCCTTAAGAAGATAGGTCTCCCTAAATCGCGGTATGAGGGGAGACTGACTGGAAAAGGCACTCTTGGAAGAGACTCAATAATATGCAGGGACGGATATTCTTGGTCTCAAGCACACTACACAGGTTCTACAGAACTCTACCTTGGTGACCCCGTATGTCGATGAACACAAGAACAGTCTGCGCTCCAAACACCCGGAGCAGTGCGACGACTGGATTACATGTGAACACATCAGGACTTTCAGCAGTTGGTTGGAAACACGTCTCAGAGGTGACAACACTGTTTGTGATGAGTTGTACTTGTTGTCCAGGGGACCATCTTTGACTGTATTGACTTACAAAGGATATCGAGATAAATGGGAATACATTTTACACGATCGCCCAAGATCAAAAGAGCACCAACCAAAACAGCGGTGTCCGCTTTGATGCAGCAACCGAGAGCGGAAAGGACACATATTATGGTTACATAGTGGACATATGGGAACTTGACTACGGACCTGATTTTAAGGTCCCTTTGTTTAAGTGCAAATGGGTCAATCTGTTAGGCGGCGGGGTACAGGTAGACCCACAGTACGGAATGACAACAGTGGATCTGAAAAATCTTGGGTACACTGACGAACCGTTCGTCCTAGCCAATGATGTGGCACAGGTTATCTATGTGAAGGACATGTCTACCCAACCGAGAAAAAGAAAAGATAAGGAAGCGAATACATCATACGATGAGCCAAAGCGCCAGCATAGTTCTTTCAGGAAAAAGGGACATCCTGGGAGTGGACGGCAAGACAGACATGTCTGAAGATTATGAAAAGTTTCATGAAATTCCTTCCCTTCAATGTCAGGCTGACCCAAGCATCCTGATAAACAATGAAGATCATCCATGGTTACGGCGCAATAAGCAAATGACACAAGCGAAGAAAAAGTGAAGACTTTCTCCCGCAACTATTATGATGATACCATGCCAAATTTGTAACAGACGAACATGCTACCATTGTCCGTTTTGTACATGCACATGCTATGTGGGTGAAATTATGATACCATCCCAACTTTCAACTTTTTCAGAGTTCATTTGAAATGCTTTCATGTCTTATGGTTTGAAACTTTGATACTTCGAAAGTGATTGTCCATTTTGTACACGAAGTGCATCAAGTTTTTGTCGTAACCCTCTCTATTTTTTGGAACATGCTATGTGGGTGAAATGATGATACCATGCCAACTTTCAACCTTTTCAGAGTTCATTTTGAAATGCTTTCCAATTTCAGAGTCATTTAGCTCAAAGAATGAATTAATAGCAAACAAAATAAACTACAAAACTTTTATGAAAATAAAAACAATCAATTAAAATATTATGTTATGATCAACTAAAATAAAACTATAATATTCTTCAATAGCAAAAAGAATATAATTTTTGTGACCTAAAATCAAACTATATGTATTTAATTGTAAGTATAAATAAAAAATAAATAGCAAAAAAGAAAAAATTTCTAATTTTATAGTAAAGTTATTCATAAACTAGTGATTCACACAAATTTTAAAAAATTCAAATTTAAACTATTTAAAATTTAAAACTAATGGCACTAACAGAAAGTTTATAATTTTTGTGACCTAAAAGCAAAAAGAAATCACTAAAAAACTGTAAGTATTTAGTTGTAAGTAGAAATAAAAAAATAAATAGAAAAAAAATTCTATTTTTATAGTAAAGTTATTCATAAACTAGTGATTCACACAAATTTTAAAAAATTCAAATTTAAACTATTTAAAATTTAAAACTAATGGCACTAACAGAAAGTTTATAATTTTTGTGACCTAAAAGCAAAAAGAAATCACTAAAAAACTGTAAGTATTTAGTTGTAAGTAAAAATAAAAAATAAATAGAAAAAAATTCTATTTTATAGTAAAGTTATTCATAAACTAGTGATTCCCACAAATTTTTAAAAATTCAAATTTAAACTATTTAAAATTTAAAACTAATGGCACTAACAGAAAGTTTATAATTTTTGTGACCTAAAAGCAAAAAGAAATCACTAAAAAACTGTAAGTATTTAGTTTTAAGTAGAAATAAAAAAATAAAAAACCAAAAAAAATGTAGAAATAAAAAAGAAAAAACCAAAAAAATGCCTCGTACTGGGCCTCCACGGCCTGAATACGACTAGAAACCCTACATGGGCCAGGATTCAGGCCCGCAGAAGGCCCAATAGGCCCACAGGCAGTAGCAAGTTTAGGCCCGAAAGCCTGCATTAGAGAGGAGCTCGAATGGGTAGGAACACCAGCGCTTATAAACCAGTGCCGGCGCCCTTCAGCTAGCGATGTGGGACTAAACTTTTGGGCTCGGGGCAGCAAAGGCCATTGGTCCCGGTTGGTGGCACCAACCGGGACTAAAGGGGGCATTGGTTACGGTTCGTGGCACCAACCGTGACCAATGCCCCCCTTTAGTCCCGGTTGGTGCCACCAACCGACCAAAGGCCGCCGCTTCCCGCCCTTTGGGCTGCTGAAAATTGGCCTTTGGTCCCGGTTGGTGGCACCAACCGGGACTAAAGGGGGGCATTGGTCACGGTTGTTTCACGAACCGGGACCAATTCTTGGCTATATAAGCCAACACTTGTGAAATTTTGGTTCAGTTTCTTCGATCCCGCCCCGACGTCGCCGCCAGGCTGCCCCTGTGCTCGCCTCGCCGTCGCCGCCGTTGCCCCTGCCGCCCCCGAGCGCGCCCTGCCTCGCCGTCGTCGCCGGCCGCCCGTCCACCGCCCCCGAGCACCCCCTGCGCCGCCGAGCCCATCCGCCGCCCCCGAGCACCCCCTGCGCCCCCGAGCCCGTCCGCCGCCGCCGAGCCGCCCCGCCGTCGCCCTCGCCGACCCCGAGCCCGTCCTCGTCGCCGTCGCCCCCGACGCCGGCCGCCCGCGTCTCCTCCCCGATCCCTCCGGGAGAGGTAGCTACCGCCCCATCCTCCCCCTTCCTTCCTTCCCTGCTCCTTAATTTGCAAAACATTGATATGATGTAGATGTATGTATGTATGTATGAGTTGGAGAGAAAGTTTATAATTTTTGTTCATATATACTGTACATGTATGCATGATGAATTTTGATATTTTTTGTTCATATATAATGTAGATGTATATGTATGTATGGAATGATATCGATGGATGTATGTATATAGAACATCCGTAGAAAAAAATGTCCCCCTCCGGTTCACTCGGGAACACTAACTATCGCGGAGAAAAAAAATGTTATCGGGGAAAAAATGTTATCGGGGTCGAGGGTCGTCGAACATGAGAGGAATAAGAGGATAAAAAAGAAGAGGAAGAAGAAAAAAAAGAGGAGAAGAAAGAATAGAGGAGAAGCTCCTCTATTCTTTCTTCTCCTCATCTTTTTTTTATCGGGAGGGGTCGATGGTCGCCTAGGGTGGGGGGTCGAGAACGCCGGACATTCATGAGAGAGGCGAGGAGAAGGGAAGAAGAGGGAGAAGAAGAGGAGAGGAAGAAGAGGAAGTCTTCTCCTCTATTCTTTCTTCTCTTCTTTTTTCTTCTTCTTCTTCTCTTTATTTTATCGGGAACGAGGGTCGTCGAGAGGTCGAGGAGCGGTAGAGGAGAAACCCTAAATAGAAAGTATCGTCGGTGTGAGATACATGTACCGTCGGTGTCGGACACTACACCCACATCCCACAAGTGGCGCGGGCTTCGACGCCCACGTCACTTGTGGGACGTGGATGTAGTGTCCGACACCGAAGGCCACATGTATCTCACACCCACGATACTTGCTAGCTATTTAGGGTTTCCTCTACCGAAAAGAAGAGGAGAAATAAATAAGAAGAAGAAAAAAGAAGAAAAAGAAGAGGAGAAGAAAAAGGAATAGAGGAGAAGAAGAGAAAAATAGAATATATATTCTATTTTCTCTTTCTCCTCTATTCCTTTCTTCTTCTCCTCTTTTTTTTCTTTTTTTTCTTCGACACGTGGGGGGGGGGTCGAGAACACCGGAAATTCATGAGAGAGGCGAGGAAGAAGGGGAAGAAGAGGGAGAAGAAGAGGAGAGGAAGAAGAGGAAGTCTTCTCCTCTATTCTTTCTTCTCTTTTTTTTTCTTCTTCTTCTTCCTCTTTATTTTATCGGGAACGAGGGTTGTCGAGAGGTCGAGGAGCGGTAGAGGAGAAACCCTAAATAGAAAGTATCGTCGGTGTGAGATACATGTACCGTCGGTGTCGGACACTACACCCACATCCCACAAGTGGTGCGGGCTTCGACGCCCACGTCACTTGTGGGACGTGGATGTAGTGTCCGACACCGAAGGCCACATGTATCTCACACCCATGATACTTGCTAGCTATTTAGGGTTTCCTCTACCGAAAAGAAGAGGAGAAATAAATAAGAAGAAGAAAAAAGAAGAAAAAGAAGAGGAGAAGAAGAAAGGAATAGAGGAGAAGAAGAGAAAAATAGAATATATATTCTATTTTCTCTTTTCTCCTCTATTCCTTTCTTCTTCTCCTCTTTTTTTCTTCTTTTTTTTTCTTCGACACGTGGGGGGGGGTCGAGAACGCCGGACATTCATGAGAGAGGCGAGGAAGAAGGGGAAGAAGAGGGAGAAGAAGAGGAGAGGAAGAAGAGGAAGTCTTCTCCTCTATTCTTTCTTCTCTTTTTTTTTCTTCTTCTTCTTCCTCTTTATTTATCGGGAACGAGGTCGTCGAGAGTCGAGGAGTGGTAGAGGAGAACCCTAATATAAAGTATCGAGCCGGAAGTAGAGAGAGGTTTCCTAGTGTCAAAGTATTGAAGAAATCCATGCCTTCATCATTAGCCGGAAGTAACCAGGGCATGTTGGTACGAAGTTCTGCAAAGTTGTTCTGGAATGGAGTCCTGGATAGAATAATCCACCTTTTGGTACGAATTCAGCAAAGGCCTTCCAAATAGCGATATTCGGAAGGCTCTTGCTGAACTTTGTACCAAAAAGCGAATTATCATATCTGGGACTCCGTTCCAGAACAACTTTGAAGAGCTTCGTACCATCATGCACATGTTACTTTCGCCTAATGATGAAGACATGGTTTTGTTGAATCCCTTGACACTAGGCAACCTCCCGACCCCTCGGCGATCCTATCGAACATGAGAGGGAGAAGAGGATAAAAAAAGAAGAGGAAGAAGAAAAAAAAGAGGAGAAGAAAGAATAGAGGATCTTCTCCTCTATTCTTTCTTCTCCTCTTATTTTTCTTCTTCTTCCTCTTTTTTTATCGGGAACGAGGGTCGTCGAGGGACATAGATGTAGTGTCGTCATTGTCGATACATACCCCCTCCCGATAGCTTATTATGATTAGGTAGCTAGTTCTACGTTTGGCACTAATATATCCATCTGTCATGTTTGAATAATAATTCCCATGTTGTAAATATTTGTAGAAACTATGGACACCGCCCTAGACGAAGCAACAAAAGAAGCATTGTTGAGGGACATAATCGCAGAAGGAAGTGATGCCATCTCGTTGTTTCTCAACGAAACCGATGGTCTAGAAGGAGAGGGTGAACAAGCTGGCTACGGTGACCTAATGCCGGTGCAAGAAGAAGAACATGAGGACGGCTCCGGTGACCCAATGCCGGTGCAAGAAGGAGACCGTGATGACGGCTCCGGTGACCGAACCGAGTCCGGCCAGGTATATATATTAGTTAAGCCTATGCTGACTAGATGATTGATGCATTCATTGTTTTGGTATGTACACATATTAATTAAGTCTTTGTTATTTTTTCTAGCCCTCCGAATCGAGCACAACTTCGGTAAAGATACGAGGGCCGAAGAAAAAGTTGAGCTCGGATGAAAAGTTTGAGATCATAGCAATCGCGCCCGACGGCCAACCTATTGAACCCCTCCGGACAAAGAGCGCATTTGTTGCTCAGTGCGGGGTTCTGGTTAGGGACAAGATCCCGATAAGCATCCAGCAATGGTTTAAGCCGGCTACAGAAGACCCTGAGGTGTCTTATGTCAATGATATGCAGAAAAATGATCTTTGGACTAAGCTGAAGTCAAATTTCACCCTACCGCCTGAGGATAATCCAGAGAACCCAGTTAAAGAGAAATTAATCAAGTCTTTTGCTCTGAAGAGGATGGCAGAACTATTCAGGAGGTGGAAGAAAGAGCTGAATAAGTTTGTCGAAAAATAATGATACACCAGAATTCAAGGGCAGATATGAGAAGATCAGAGATCACTGGCCCGCATTTGTGGCCCACAAGACATGAGAAAAGAGTAAGAAGATGTCGGCGACAATCAAGCAAAATGCTGCGAAGAAGAAGCTTCACCATCGCACGGGGTCAGGTGGCTACCTCGTAGCCCGGCCTAAGTGGTCCAAGACTGAGAATGATCTAGTTCATAAAGGGATCGAACCAGAGACAATTAACTGGCCAGACCGTTGCCGGACTTGGTTCTTCGGGGCTGGCGGAACACTAGACCCTGTAACAGGGAAGTGCATTTGGACGAACGATCAAATGGACATACCAGTCAGTAAGCTTAAGCAGTATATCGAAGCAGCGCAGGAAGGGACGTTCTTTCCAGACAGAGAGAACGACGAGCTCACAATGGTCCTCGGGAATCCTGAGCACCCTGGACGGACACGAGGCACGCCAGGCTCCATTCCGTGGAAGGTTGGGTTTCCGGACGCAGGCGGTTACAAATCCCATGAGAGGAGGAAAAAAGTGCAGCAGACCCAAATACAGGCGCTGCAAGCAAGGGTAGACGCGATAGAGGAACGAGAAGCAAATCGCAGCAAACGTACTGCCGAAGCCTCCCCCGAAGCTACCCCGCCATCTCAGCGCAGAAGCAGCGTGGCTTCCACCGAGCTGCTTCAGCTGGAGCATGCCTTGACGGCTCCTTCCAGCTATCCCGTGGATGCTATAACGGAGTCTCAAAATTGCCACCTTATGACGCAATGGATGAATTTGAAGGTCAAGGCGGCTGTTGGCTCTGTTTATCCTACTGAACCCGGCGCAACTTTTCACTGCCGGCCGATTCCAGAAGGATATGCTAGGGTGATGGTGGATGAGATAACGGAGGGATTTGAGGACCTCCAGCTTGACCACCCTACCGGTGAAGGGGAGACTCGGCTGGGGTCTGCTCTGAAGACTCCATGCCTATGGCGGAAGGAGCTCATCAACCTTCCGAACTGGACGCCACCGCCTCCTCCTCCTCCTCCGGCGAGTCAGGGCACTCCGCCTCCACCGCCTCCTCCTCTGGCGAGTGACGATCAGGGCCCTCGGCCGGCTCCTTCTCCGGCGCGTGGCGGCACCCCGCCTCCTTCTCCTCCTGCGCCGACGCGCCCGAGCAGCCAGCCTCCTCCTTCTCCGCCTCATCAGCATGGGCCCAAGAGACCTGCCGCCGCTCCAGCTGCTCCGGCGCGTCGTAGTCCTTCTCCTCCGCCGCTTAAGCAAGTAAAGAAGACAACCGCTCCGTCTGCTCGGTCGGTGTATAGCAGTACAACCAGAGGCGGGAGGACATAGATTCGGTCCTTCTCCGAAGACTCCAGAGAAGTTACCATATGAGAGGACCCTGGAGGAGAACGCCGAGATCGCGCGAGAAGAAGTGAGGAACTTCTTTGAAGGGGTGAAAGCAAAGAAACATCCACCTCCGGAGGAGAAGGTAGATCGGGTGAAAGTGAAGCGCACTCTGGCTGCCCTAACAAAACCACCGAAGTCTGATCCGCCGAAAGGAAACTATGACTGCATTATTGGAAAGGAATTTGCCGAAGCGGAGCGGTCGGGAAGTACTGTCAGTGATCAAAGGCTGAAAGAACGACGAGCTGGGAAACAAATTGCCCAGCTCGGCGAACAAGCGAAGCAATCATGCCCCCCGCTCAAGGTGCCTAGCCACAACGTCGATAATGATCCGAGGATGGTGCCCGGTTATAGCAATCTTGCAGATTACCTGCCCGACGAAGTACATTATGAACCCATGGAGGTGCAAATACAAAGATACGAGTACGGGAAGCCTCTCGTCAAAGATGAAAGATCTCTATCAACGATGATGCGAAGATTGCATGATTGGTACTTGAAAATCTGCAGAGACTCTGGGGGGAGGAGTACTTTGTATGTGAAAGTTAAAAAGGAGCATGACCTCGTTGGAATTGATCTGTTGCCTGTTCCATTTGAGGAGTTCTATCAGTTTTTCAATCAATTGGCCCTCGATAAAATAACGGTCGCCTGCTACTGTCTGTAAGTAGTACTACTTCTGTCATTAAGTTTCTCTATATAGCTTAGCTCTTTCATTGCATGTATTTATAATCATCCTCACTATATTATGCAGATTGAAGATCGCCGAATTGAAGAAAAGACAAGTCGGTGATATTGGGTTCATTAACACATATCTCATAGATGCAACTCAGGTTAAACTTCATGCCGCAGCTACCGAGGCCAACTTGCTACGATCGTTCGTAATAAATCAAAAGAAAGATATAATACTCTTTCCTTACAACTTCAGGTGAGTGTTACTGTCTTGTGCGTATTCGGTTTCCCTTATATATTAGTCAAGGTTATAGTAATGTAATTCATGAGTTATGCATGTGTGTGCAGTTTCCACTATATTCTCCTAGAGATTAAGCTTGAGCAGGGAGTAGTAACTGTCTTGGACTCTAAACTAAAAGATCCCAAGGAGTATGCGGACATGACTGAAATCCTCAAGAAGTAAGTTAAATCGATCATTATCCACCATATCAGCAACTTTGTTCATTTCCTGATATCAAGTAATTGTTTTCTTTGTCCGGCAGGGTTTGGAGAAAATTCACCGAAACAGTTCCGGGACTGCCGAAGGAGCTGGAATTTAGACACCCAAAAGTAAGTACTATAGTAGCATGTTTCGCGCATCTCGTAGTGATTCAAGCGCTAGTTTCATCAATACCATTTAGCATTCTTGCTTATCAGTTTGATTGACCTCTATTTCTTGTAAAGTGGTTGTGGCAGGAACAAGGGAATGATTTCTGTGGATACTACATCTGCGAGTCCATCCGCCACACGACCTGTGAGCGGGGCGGGTACTCTAACGAACAATATGAAGTACGTAAATAACAACATTCACAATTTTATTTTATTACCATCATTTGTGTTGAGTTTCATTCATTTATATATATATATATGTATTGACCCCCTTCTTCAAATTAGATGTTTCGGAAGCGGGATGAACTCCTAGCACCAGCTCGCATGCGAGCAATTCAAGAGGAATTGGCGGCATTCTTTCTTGACCACGTGATCCCTGAAGACGGAGAATTCTATGTGGACCCTGAGTCCGTATGATTATATTTGTAAGAGATAATTATTGTATATATGTAGCCGGTAGTGTCAGATAGATATACGAGAACTTGTTGTTCGACCAATCTCTCGGAGAAGGAGAGGTGGTCGATATCACTTCTCTCTGTATATATGCATATATGTTCATGACGATCTTCTGTTTCCTTCGTTTGCTTACTAGCTAGCTAGCGTGTCTAGTCCTCTCTATATACGTATGTATAGTACGTAGCATCGACCAAGCACGGACATAACAGAGGACACTTCTCTCTATTAATTATAACTAGCTAACACAATATATGAAACACCTAAATTCCCCCCCCCCCTTTCAAAAAAAACAAAAACCCCAGCCACAGAAGTGCTGACGCGTGGATGCTTATTGGTCCCGGTTGGTGCCACCAACCGGGACCAAAGGGTCTCCTGACTGGGCTCTGTGCACTGCCCACGTGGAGGGCCTTTAGTCCCGGTTCTGGATTGAACCGGGACTAAAGGGGGGAGGTATTAGTACCGACACTTTAGTCCCGGTTCCGGAACCGGGACTAAAGGCCCTTACGAACCGGGACTATAGGCCCTTTTTCTACCAGTGGAATGAGACGGGAGGCCAGTCGCCGTTGATGGTTACCATCAGCACTTTACCGACAAACTGGTCGTCAAGCGCCGCCATGCCTCTGTTGAGCGACAGCACGCAGCGACCGAAGGTAGGACGGACCTCAGGATCTCCGGCTCGGAGATCCGCGTTGACCGGTGACATGATAGTGCGCTTGAGTACAGGGAGTACAGGAGGGGGATTTGGGGGAACGGGAGTAGGAATCGAGATTCCAGAGGGGGGGGAGGGGCGGGAGACTGGGGATGAAAAGGTAGCATGAATTTCGAGCACGCGCCAATATGCTCTCGGCGTGCAAGCGCATGAAAACACTGATGGCGCCCACATGTCGGCCTAAGAGTCCTTATTCGCTTTTCGTCGTTTGGGTAACGATGCCCGGAATGTTATGGTTTGCTCAGAGCCTATTTTGCACGCACACACCTGTGCTCTGCGGAGTCGCATACCCTGACCTGTTTAGGGACATTGACGTCATTTACTACTGCGCAGGAGTCTCATTTATTTCATTCGCACTACCCAGGCATATACTCTCAGCTGTGCCTGTATAACAGATGTATCAGCAATCAGAAAAGAGACACATAGCTCTGACGCTCCAATAGTATAAAACTTTGAAATACAATAGGATACAGTATGGCTCGCTGAAACTCACGGTTGTAGATATATGTGTGATTGCGCACTACTAGTATGGAAGAAGTATTACCCACACTTAGTAGTTTCTTGTAGTACTACTATGAACATCTGGTTGTCGATAACACTCAATGATATATACCACCAAAGTTTCAAAAACAATCAGAGACTTAGTGCGAAAACTACATACTGAAGAAATGTAACAAAGCAAGAATGATAGTAGCATAAAGAAAGGTAATGAAATACACTTGACACATATCATCAGCACCATCCAGGAACACTAGTCCCGCCAAAGTCTGCATCATGATCTCAGTATCTCGTAGATCCGACGAGAATGACATTCTAAACAGAAGCAACTTTACATAGTAAGAGTGATAGACACTAAGAGTCTTCGAACTGATTCAAGGAAAGATCGCCATAACAAAAGCAAGATTTACCACACTAACATCCCCAGAACGAGACAAAGAGACAACAGACAGGGTTATGTCTTTCTGAAACAAGAGATGTATACTAAACCTCGCCAATTCATATTGATGCCAGACTCCCCGCTCCAGAGCCTAGTGAATCAGGAGACACGCGCAGTGTACTACTCGCCTAGTTGATGCAACAGCCGCCAATAGACCTATGACTCTGCAGGCTGAATCTATCTCATTCACGATCTAACCTACGGCACGCCGTTGAGGCATATACAGTAGTCAGAGATTTTAAGCTTACGAGGTTTGAATGGTATAGGTTGGGGATCGTAGGTGTCACGGTTCCAACAGAGCAGTAGAGCAGAGGATATTAGTGTCTCCGATCACCTCACTGGTCGCTGAAGCGGGGTGTCATATATTAATCGAGATTGAGCTGTTTAGATCATCTCTTGAATGACTTTGTTGTCTTTGATGCGCTTGACGTGACGGTGTTCTTGTGTCGCACTGGCTACGCTTCTTCTCCCTCTATTGTTGGTCCTAGGGGAGACATCCATGGCCAACCTTTACTGCTTCTTACACGACCCTACGACGCATCTCCTATGCACGGTTAACAATAGATTATGGTGATTACTTGCGATGATGATCTGTCAGCATCTTACTATGTAAATCAATAAGTCTTAGCTATCTCTGATTTAAGAAATGTCATTAGTACGTCAGTCCCTGAGATAAGCGAGAGGCGTGAGCAGAGAAAAGGTAGACGACGAATTGGAGATTGGTGAGCATGAGATTTCGGTGGAGAGTAGTGCAGCATCACTATATGCATTATTATAGCATCGATACATTAAGTGAGCTACTAATCAAAAGGAGGGAACTGACTCAAGATTCATGTTGAAGAGCGGTTTATATATGATCAGCATGGATAGATAGAGTCACTAGGTACATGTATAGGATTGAGTTAGAATGTGGTATATATCATTGTTTCGACTGGTTTATTGTCTGCGAACTACTATAGGGCACTAAATAGCTGAGAGAGTACATACATCTCGGACTCAGGATCCTATCAGAGAATTGGGCAGACATGGGAGGATATGAGCCGTCCGTTCTGGTCGGCTTTGTGGTTATCGAAGTAATATAATACGTTTGAGCTCAGTGGCTTTCGATATGTTACACTTTGTTTGGGGCCAGTGAGGTTGTCCGTTGAATATGGACCGAGGGTAGTAATGCAATGCAAACAGGTCAAGGTTAGAGCTCTCAGGGGGGCCGGTGGTTCGCAGTCTCTAGGAATGTTATTCCGTGATAGAACAGGGCCTGGGCTCTCTTCCACACTAAGATACAGACTAATTGGAAGGGTTAGATCATTGAGTGGTAGATCAGGGCCGACACGCTGGTGGGACGACCTGTCGCGATGAATTCCGATGTGTGCTCGGGTCAGCTGTCGAGGGCTAGATTGTGCGCAAATGTGCACATAACGCGGTCTGGTGTCAGCAGTCATTGGTGATGCGCGGACGGCCTGTGAAATTACGGATCGCGCACTCTTGTTGAGATTCTTGGTTATTCAGGAGGCCCACTGTATGGTTCGTACTGGAATGCCCTCCCCGCAATCTGCATTCTGGACGCGAGACGTCGGTTCAGTAAGGTTCTACTCTTCTGACCGCCAGGCGGCCCTGGTTGACCCGCAGCAGAGACACCCTCACTAGTAGTGGGAATAACATCGCTGTTATCTCGCATAACGCGCAATCAAATTTCATGTCATCGGAGACCTGACGGAGGTCTGCGAGCCCGGGTAGATCCTGGGCGAGACGGTGCGCAGGTAACCCCTGTCTATTCACAGGAAATTCTCTTGGCATATGCTGTCTGGGTCTGCTCACGCAACAGTTGCCATGGCGGTGCTTGCATTCGCCTACCCAGTTTGCCCGGCAAAGTGCTGTGGTACCATGACAGGAATCCCGAGTCGAAATGGCGACACGCCTGGGGCATGGAATACTCTCGGGCTTAGAGGGATGATGTGCACCAGATATCGTCTATGTCAGCTTGGGTAGAAAAGGGCCTATAGGGGCCAGTCTCGAAGAGCAGCCTTTAGTACCGGTTGCGACAGGAAGACTTGACGACAAAAAGAATGTCGGTGATACGGAATGTCCTAGAAATATATGTTACGGAGGCGGTCGACCCGTGGGATTGAGTCTCGAGTGCCTAATCGTCAGAACCTACTCGGGACGAGGTCAAGCGCTCATGTCAGCAGGAGGTTGGGATCATCTTTGCTGACAGCAGCCCTGAGTCTAGTGTAGCCAAGACCATGCTTATGGTCCCTGTTTGGCGCAGTATCCAACACGTCAGGGCACCAATGAAGGCCATTGCTGGTCATCTCCCAGTGCGTGTCCAGCGTACTTCTGCTGACGCTGGCGCGCAGTTTTTTAGGTAAAGTGTTTTTGAGAGGCATGGGTGCTTGGCGGGGGTTGGGTGTTCTTGAGTGGTATCCGTTGGGGGTTAAATTATTGGGAAGAAGGTTGTACTGAACGAATTGCGATGATAAGTGTTCTGGTGTTAGCCTAGTTATGAATAGAGAGGGAGAGGAAAGGTGTTCCTCTTAGATTCCTAGTCAGTCAAATTGGGGTGATGAAACTGCTACAGCGTGATCATATAACCATCACCCGTATAGAGAATGGAGGAGGACTACGCGACACTATCGCAAGCCTAGACATAGGGTCCAAACTTGCAACACGCAAGCGAAGACACGCAAGATCCGTTTAGGGCCATTGAGGAAATAATATAATGGTGATGCATACACCTACAAGTGAGAGACGTGAAGATCTGACGCCCATCCTCTCCTTCTCCGAGAGTTGGTCGACTCACCACGGGACAAGGATCTCGGTATATAATCTATCGATCACTTACTCCAACAAAGGCTAGGCATACATAACTGGTCTAATGCAAGACTTCTACAATTAAAGGCAATCTATGCTCTTACAGGATGGTACTAGGCATCTAGAGACAGATAGCGAATCATCGGGCCTAATCGACTCGGGCAAGAGTTAGCACGAAGAATTACCTCTCTGTCTTCATGCGGGGTAACATAGTGCGTCAAGAAACTTGAATGGCCCTTGAGATGGCGCAGGTTTCTCTGGAATTCGCTGCGCGTCATGCGAGCATGTGGATGCCTAGGAGTTCATCCCACTCATCCGAAACAGGATCTATCTAATTATGCCAGAAGGGTGGTCCAATAACATATATGGGCTAGTAGTACTTAGTATCAATGAACAATGGCAACACAAAACACAAATGCCTGTTGGTAAATCTCTTTCAAATTATGTGAAATGTGTAATGTGCTTGGGTTAGTTTTACGTACTTCATATTGTTCGTTAGACCGTATCCTCTGATCCGTCGTAGGATCAAGTTCTTCCCTTCTCCAACGCCCTTCACCTTACAGAGAGGTGGCGTGGACTAGCAGATGAGTATCCCAGAAATCATTCCCTCATCCTGCCACACGTTACCACTTTGACGAAGAATACGATTGGGAGTGCAGAGTGCTCTCAAACTGAAAGGCGATAATTTTCGGCAGCCCAGAATGCTACTCAGCTACTTGTCTTCGATTGGAACTGGCGGCGGAGCCGTGGTTGTGAGCAGTCTCATGATAGCGAAGGATAGGAAGAGTCGGCGGCGAAGAGCAGACTGGCTACTATTATTGCAACGGGTTTATCCTCGGGTACTAGACATCATTGTGTCGCGTGGTTCCTTAAAATTTCCACTTCCTTTCGGCATGTTGGGAGGCGCTTGTGGTACCCTTGTAGAAGGCCTATTTGGTTGAATTTCGTTTCTCACAACACATCTCGCCAGGAGATAAAGAAAACATATTACTTGCATACTCCTATAGGAGAGATGTGTGGACAAGATGATCTGTCATCTGAGATACTCGTGGTAAGGATTGTTTATACGCCGGTCGTGTATATCTCTGATCTTGGTTGACGGATGAGACGAGTCATGTCCGCAGTACTCGGTGCGGTCCATCTTTTGCATTCTCAGTAGTGGCCAGCCAAATCAGGTGCAAGGTTACTGATGACTCCTCACCCTGATAGACTCACAGTCCTTAATCCGTGTAGCGAAGAATGGATATAGTCGGCAGATAACCTGCTAGGAGCGCAGTCTTCACATGGCATAAATCTGCGGATTCGGTGGCACCCTGAGCAATTTGATTGGATATGGGTGTGTCCATTCACGCTATACCGAAAGACTCTGGCTCTCGGCTAACATGGGCAAGCTTATACGCAGTGTAGAACGCTAGTAGGTAAGTCAGAGATGATATCCATGAATATCTAGTCGGTGGCACCAGCATAGGGCATAGATAGCGGAGTAGCATAGGTTGTCGAAGTACCGAATACTGAAAGCTATTTGTAAGGAAAGAGTATTATATCTTTGTTTTGATTTATTACGAACGATCGTAGCAAGTTGGCCTCGGTAGCTGCGGCATGAAGTTTAACCTCGAGTTGCATCTATGAGATATGTGTTAATGAACCCAATTACTCACACCGACTTGTCTTTTCTTCAATTCGGCGATCTTCAATCTGCATAATATAGTGAGGATGATTATAAATACATGCAATGAAAGAGCTAAGCTATATAGAGAAACTTAATGACAGAAGTAGTACTACTTACAGACAGTAGCAGGCGACCGTTATTTTATCGAGGGCCAATTGATTGAAAAACTGATAGAACTCCTCAAATGGAACAGGCAACAGATCAATTCCAACGAGGTCATGCTCCTTTTTAACTTTCACATACAAAGTACTCCTCCCCCCAGAGTCTCTGCAGATTTTCAAGTACCAATCATGCAATCTTCGCATCATCGTTGATAGAGATCTTTCATCTTTGACGAGAGGCTTCCCGTACTCGTATCTTTGTATTTGCACCTCCATGGGTTCATAATGTACTTCGTCGGGCAGGTAATCTGCAAGATTGCTATAACCGGGCACCATCCTCGGATCATTATCGACGTTGTGGCTAGGCACCTTGAGCGGGGGGCATGATTGCTTCGCTTGTTCGCCGAGCTGGGCAATTTGTTTCCCAGCTCGTCGTTCTTTCAGCCTTTGATCACTGACAGTACTTCCCGACCGCTCCGCTTCGGCAAATTCCTTTCCAATAATGCAGTCATAGTTTCCTTTCGGCGGATCAGACTTCGGTGGTTTTGTTAGGGCAGCCAGAGTGCGCTTCACTTTCACCCGATCTACCTTCTCCTCCGGAGGTGGATGTTTCTTTGCTTTCACCCCTTCAAAGAAGTTCCTCACTTCTTCTCGCGCGATCTCGGCGTTCTCCTCCAGGGTCCTCTCATATGGTAACTTCTCTGGAGTCTTCGGAGAAGGACCGAATCTATGTCCTCCCGCCTCTGGTTGTACTGCTATACACCGACCGAGCAGACGGAGCGGTTGTCTTCTTTACTTGCTTAAGCGGCGGAGGAGAAGGACTACGACGCGCCGGAGCAGCTGGAGCGGCGGCAGGTCTCTTGGGCCCATGCTGATGAGGCGGAGAAGGAGGAGGCTGGCTGCTCGGGCGCGTCGGCGCAGGAGGAGAAGGAGGCGGGGTGCCGCCACGCGCCGGAGAAGGAGCCGGCCGAGGGCCCTGATCGTCACTCGCCAGAGGAGGAGGCGGTGGAGGCGGAGTGCCCTGACTCGCCGGAGGAGGAGGAGGAGGCGGTGGCGTCCAGTTCGGAAGGTTGATGAGCTCCTTCCGCCATAGGCATGGAGTCTTCAGAGCAGACCCCAGCCGAGTCTCCCCTTCACCGGTAGGGTGGTCAAGCTGGAGGTCCTCAAATCCCTCCGTTATCTCATCCACCATCACCCTAGCATATCCTTCTGGAATCGGCCGGCAGTGAAAAGTTGCGCCGGGTTCAGTAGGATAAACAGAGCCAACAGCCGCCTTGACCTTCAAATTCATCCATTGCGTCATAAGGTGGCAATTTTGAGACTCCGTTATAGCATCCACGGGATAGCTGGAAGGAGCCGTCAAGGCATGCTCCAGCTGAAGCAGCTCGGTGGAAGCCACGCTGCTTCTGCGCTGAGATGGCGGGGTAGCTTCGGGGGAGGCTTCGGCAGTACGTTTGCTGCGATTTGCTTCTCGTTCCTCTATCGCGTCTACCCTTGCTTGCAGCGCCTGTATTTGGGTCTGCTGCACTTTTTTCCTCCTCTCATGGGATTTGTAACCGCCTGCGTCCGGAAACCCAACCTTCCACGGAATGGAGCCTGGCGTGCCTCGTGTCCGTCCAGGGTGCTCAGGATTCCCGAGGACCATTGTGAGCTCGTCGTTCTCTCTGTCTGGAAAGAACGTCCCTTCCTGCGCTGCTTCGATATACTGCTTAAGCTTACTGACTGGTATGTCCATTTGATCGTTCGTCCAAATGCACTTCCCTGTTACAGGGTCTAGTGTTCCGCCAGCCCCGAAGAACCAAGTCCGGCAACGGTCTGGCCAGTTAATTGTCTCTGGTTCGATCCCTTTATGAACTAGATCATTCTCAGTCTTGGACCACTTAGGCCGGGCTACGAGGTAGCCACCTGACCCCGTGCGATGGTGAAGCTTCTTCTTCGCAGCATTTTGCTTGATTGTCGCCGACATCTTCTTACTCTTTTCTCATGTCTTGTGGGCCACAAATGCGGGCCAGTGATCTCTGATCTTCTCATATCTGCCCTTGAATTCTGGTGTATCATTATTTTTCGACAAACTTATTCAGCTCTTTCTTCCACCTCCTGAATAGTTCTGCCATCCTCTTCAGAGCAAAAGACTTGATTAATTTCTCTTTAACTGGGTTCTCTGGATTATCCTCAGGCGGTAGGGTGAAATTTGACTTCAGCTTAGTCCAAAGATCATTTTTCTGCATATCATTGACATAAGACACCTCAGGGTCTTCTGTAGCCGGCTTAAACCATTGCTGGATGCTTATCGGGATCTTGTCCCTAACCAGAACCCCGCACTGAGCAACAAATGCGCTCTTTGTCCGGAGGGGTTCAATAGGTTGGCCGTCGGGCGCGATTGCTATGATCTCAAACTTTTCATCCGAGCTCAACTTTTTCTTCGGCCCTCGTATCTTTACCGAAGTTGTGCTCGATTCGGAGGGCTAGAAAAAATAACAAAGACTTAATTAATATGTGTACATACCAAAACAATGAATGCATCAATCATCTAGTCAGCATAGGCTTAACTAATATATATACCTGGCCGGACTCGGTTCGGTCACCGGAGCCGTCATCACGGTCTCCTTCTTGCACCGGCATTGGGTCACCGGAGCCGTCCTCATGTTCTTCTTCTTGCACCGGCATTAGGTCACCGTAGCCAGCTTGTTCACCCTCTCCTTCTAGACCATCGGTTTCGTTGAGAAACAACGAGATGGCATCACTTCCTTCTGCGATTATGTCCCTCAACAATGCTTCTTTTGTTGCTTCGTCTAGGGCGGTGTCCATAGTTTCTACAAATATTTACAACATGGGAATTATTATTCAAACATGACAGATGGATATATTAGTGCCAAACGTAGAACTAGCTACCTAATCATAATAAGCTATCGGGAGGGGGTATGTATCGACAATGACGACACTACATCTATGTCCCTCGACGACCCTCGTTCCCGATAAAAAAAGAGGAAGAAGAAGAAAAAAGGGGAGAAGAAAGAATAGAGGAGAAGAACTCCTCTCTTCTTTCTTCTCCTCTTCTTTTTTTATCCTCTTCTCCCTCTCATGTTCGATAGGATCGCCGAGGGGTCGGGAGGTTGCCTAGTGTCAAGGGATTCAACAAAACCATGTCTTCATCATTAGGCGAAAGTAACATGTGCATGATGGTACGAAGCTCTTCAAAGTTGTTCTGGAACGGAGTCCCAGATATGATAATTCGCTTTTTGGTACAAAGTTCAGCAAGAGCCTTCCGAATATCGCTATTTGGAAGGCCTTTGCTGAATTCGTACCAAAAGGTGGATTATTCTATCCAGGACTCCATTCCAGAACAACTTTGCAGAACTTCGTACCAACATGCCCTGGTTACTTCCGGCTAATGATGAAGGCATGGATTTCTTCAATACTTTGACACTAGGAAACCTTCTCTCTACTTCCGCTAATAAGAATAAGAAGAAGAAAGAAGAAGAAGAGAAGAAAAAAAAAGAGGAGAAGAAGAAAGGAATAGTGGAGAAAAGAGAAAATAGAATATATTCTATTTTCTCTTCTTCTCCACTATTCCTTTCTTCTTCTCCTCTTCTTTTTCTTCTTTTTTCTTCTTCTTATTTATTTCTCCTCTTCTTTTCGGTAGAGGAAACTAAATAGCTAGCAAGTATCGTGGGTGTGAGATACATGTGGCCTTCGGTGTCGGACACTACATCCACGTCCCACAAGTGACGTGGGCGTCGAAGCCCGCGCCACTTGTGGGATGTGGGTGTAGTGTCCGACACCGACGGTACATGTATCTCACACCGACGATACTTTCTATTTAGGGTTTCTCCTCTACCGCTCCTCGACCTCTCGACGACCCTCGTTCCTGATAAAATAAAGAGGAAGAAGAAGAAGAAAAAAGAAGAAAGAAAGAATAGAGGAGAAGACTTCCTCTTCTTCCTCTCCTCTTCTTCTCCCTCTTCTTCCCTTCTTCCTCGCCTCTCTCATGAATGTCCGGCGTTCTCGACCCCCCCCCACGTGTCGAAGAAAAAAAAGAAAAAAAAGAGGAGAAGAAGAAAGGAATAGAGGAGAATAGAGAAAATAGAATATATATTCTATTTTTCTCTTCTTCTCCTCTATTCCTTTCTTCTTCTCCTCTTCTTTTTCTTCTTTTTTCTTCTTCTTATTTATTTCTCCTCTTCTTTTCGGTAGAGGAAACCCTAAATATCTAGCAAGTATCGTGGGTGTGAGATACATGTGGCCTTCGGTGTCGGACACTACATCCACGTACCACAAGTGACTTGGGCGTCGAAGCCCGCACCACTTGTGGGATGTGGGTGTAGTGTCCGACACCGACGGTACATGTATCTCACACCGACGATACTTTCTATTTAGGGTTTCTCCTCTACCGCTCCTCGACCTCTCCGACGACCCCGTTTCCTGATAAAATAAAGAGGAAGAAGAAGAAGAAGAAGAGAAGAAAGAATAGAGGAGAAGACTTCCTCTTCTTCCTCTCCTCTTCTTCTCCCTCTTCTTCCCCTTCTTCTTCTCGCCTCTCTCATGAATGTCCGACGTTCTCGACCCCCCCCACGTGTCGAAGAAAAAAAAGAAGAAAAAAAGAGGAGAAGAAGAAAGGAATAGAGGAGAAAAGAGAAAATAGAATATATATTCTATTTTTCTCTTCTTCTCCTCTATTCCTTTTTTCTTCTCCTCTTCTTTTTCTTCTTTTTTCTTGTTCTTATTTATTTCTCCTCTTCTTTTCGGTAGAGGAAACCCTAAATAGCTAGCAAGTATCGTGGGTGGTGAGATACATGTGGCCTTCGGTGTCGGACACTACATCCACGTCCCACAAGTGACGTGGGCGTCGAAGCCCGCGCCACTTGTGGGATGTGGGTGTAGTGTCCGACACCGACGGTACATGTATCTCACACCGACGATACTTTCTATTTAGGGTTTCTCCTCTACCGCTCCTCGACCTCTCGACGACCCTCGTTCCCGATAAAATAAAGAGGAAGAAGAAGAAGAAAAAAGAAGAGAAGAAAGAATAGAGGAGAAGACTTCCTCTTCTTCCTCTCCTCTTCTTCTCCCTCTTCTTCCCCTTCTTCTCGCCTCTCTCATGAATGTCCGGCGTTCTCGACCCCCCCCCCACCCTCGACCCCTAGGCGACCGTCGACCCCTCCCGGATAAAAAAAAGATGAGGAGAAGAAAGAATAGAGGAGCTCCTCTATTCTTTCTTCTCCTCTTTTTTTTCTTCTTCCTCTTCTTTTTTATCCTCTTCTTCCTCTCATGTTCGACGACCCTCGACCCCGATAACATTTTTTCCCCGATAACATTTTTTTCTCCGAGATAGTTAGTGTTCCCGAGTGAACCGGAGGGGGACATTTTTTTCTACGAATGTTCTATATACATACATCCATCGATATCATTCCATACATACATATACATCTACATTATATATGAACAAAAAAATATCAAAATTCATCATACATACATGTACAGTATATATGAACAAAAATTATAAACTTTCTCCCCAACTCATACATACATACATACATCTACATCATATCAATATTTTGCAAATTAAGGAGCAGGGAAGGAAGGAAGGGGGGAGGATGGGGCGGTAGCTACCTCTCCCGGAGGGATCGGGGAGGAGACGCGGGCGGCCGGCGTCGGGGGCGACGGCGACGAGGACGGGCTCGGGGTCGGCGAGGGCGACGGCGGGGCGCGCTCGGCGGCGGCGGACGGGCTCGGGGGCGCAGGGGGTGCTCGGGGGCGGCGGATGGGCTCGGCGGCGCAGGGGGTGCTCGGGGGCGGTGGACGGGCGGCCGCGACGACGGCGAGGCAGGGCGCGCTCGGGGGCGGGGCAGGGGCAACGGCGGCGACGGCGAGGCGAGCACAGGGGCAGCCTGGCGGCGACGTCGGGGCGGGATCGAAGAAACTGAACCAAAATTTTCACAAGTGTGGCTTATATAGACGGAGCATTGGTCCCGGTTGGTGGCACAAACCGGGACTAATGCCCCCTTTAGTCCCGGTTGGTGCCACGAACCGGGACCAAAGGCCAATTTTCAGCAGCCCAAAGGGCGGGAAGCGGCGGCCTTTGGTCCCGGTTGGTGGAACCAACCGGGACTAAAGGGGGGCATTGGTCACGGTTGGTGCCACGAACCGGGACCAATGCCCCCTTTAGTCCCGGTTGGTGCCACCAACCGGGACCAATGGCCTTTGCTGCCCCGAGCCCAAAAGTTTAGTCCCACATCGCTAGCTGAAGGGCGCCGGCACTGGTTTATAAGCGCTGGTGTTCCTACCCATTCGAGCTCCTCTCTAATGCAGGCTTTCGGGCCTAAACTTGCTACTGCCTGTGGGCCTATTGGGCCTTCTGCGGGCCTGAATCCTGGCCCATGTAGGGTTTCTAGTCGTATTCAGGCCGTGGAGGCCCAGTAGGAGGCATTTTTTTGGTTTTTTCTTTTTTATTTCTATATTTTTTTGGTTTTTTATTTTTTTATTTCTACTTAAACTAAATACTTACAGTTTTTTAGTGATTTCTTTTTGCTTTTAGGTCACAAAAATTATAAACTTTCTGTTAGTGCCATTAGTTTTAAATTTTAAATAGTTTAAATTTGAATTTTTAAAAATTTGTGTGAATCACTAGTTTATGAATAACTTTACTATAAAAATAGAAAAAAATTTCTATTTATTTTTTATTTCTACTTATAACTAAATACTTACAGTTTTTTAGTGATTTCTTTTTGCTTTTAGGTCACAAAAATTATAAACTTTTTGTTAGTGCCATTAGTTTTAAATTTTAAATAGTTTAAATTTAAATTTTTAAAAATTTGTGTGAATCACTAGTTTATGAATAACTTTACTATAAAAATAGAATTTTTTTTCTATTTATTTTTTATTTTTACTTACAACTAAATACTTACAGTTTTTTAGTGATTTCTTTTTGCTTTTAGGTCACAAAAATTATAAACTTTCTGTTAGTGCCATTAGTTTTAAATTTTAAATAGTTTAAATTTGAATTTTTAAAAATTTGTGTGAATCACTAGTTTATGAATAACTTTACTATAAAATTAGAAAATTTTTCTTCTTTGCTATTTATTTTTTATTTATACTTACAATTAAATACTTATAGTTTGATTTTAGGTCACAAAAATTATATTCTTTTTGCTATTGAAGAATATTATAGTTTTATTTTAGTTGATCATAACATAATATTTTAATTGATTGTTTTTATTTTCATAAAAGTTTTGTAGTTATTCTGTTTGCTATTAATTCATTCTTTGAGCTAAATGACTCTGAAATTGGAAAGCATTTCAAAATGAACTCTGAAAAGGTTGAAAGTTGGCATGGTATCATCATTTCACCCACATAGCATGTTCCAAAAAGTAGAGAGGGTTACGACAAAAACTTGATGCACTTCGTGTACAAAATGGACAATCACTTTCGAAGTATCAAAGTTTCAAACCATAAGACATGAAAGCATTTCAAATGAACTCTGAAAAAGTTGAAAGTTGGGATGGTATCA
>NW_024114282.1:0-9333 GCF_003073215.2 Triticum urartu | reverse complement strand
CTATGACGGAGTTATTAAGAAGGATACCAGTTTTCAAATGGACTGAGGAGTGTGAGGCTAGTTTCGAGGAGTTGAAGAAACGTTTGGTTACTTCACCAGTGTTGATTTTGCCAGACCAGACCAAGGATTATGAGGTGTATTGCGACGCTTCACGTCGAGGACTTGGAGCAGTGCTTATGCAGGAAGGGAGAGTTGTTTCATATGCCTCAAGACAACTGAAGCCTCATGAGTTAAATTATGCTACGCATGATTTGGAGTTAGCAGCCGTAGTGCATGCATTTGAAAACATGGAGACATTTACTCATTGGAACTCATTAGTGAGGTGTACACGGATCATAAGAGTTTGAAGTACATTTTCACACAGAAGGAGTTAAACCTCAGACAAAGGAGATGGTTGGAGCTCATCAAGGATTATGATATGAGATTGCATTATCATCCCAGAAAGGCTAATGTAGTAGTGACGCATTAAGCCGTAAGAGTCCATGTCAATACACTAATGACGGGAGAAATACCAAGGGAGTTAGCCAAAAATCTTCGAGAGTTATGTTTGGAAATAGTTCGAGAGGCTATGTAGCAGCATTGGAGATTCAGTCAACTTTGATGGATAGAATCAGAGAAGCTCAGAAGACTGACAAGGAGATTGCCTCTATAAAGGAGAAAATAAGCGAAGGAAAGGCTAAAGGATTTCGTGAGGATGAGCACGACACCCTATGGTTTGAAGACGTGTTTATGTGCCCAATGACCCGGAGATTAGGAAGCTAATTCTGCAAGAGGCACACGATCACCATATTCGATTCACCCAGGAAATACCAAGATGTATTTGGATTTGAAGATATTTTCTGGTGGACCGGAATGAAGAAAGATATGCTGGAGTATGTAGCAGTTTGTGATGTGTATGTCAGAGAGTAAAGGCAGAGCATCAGAAGCCAGCAGAATTGTTACAACATTGCCGATACCCGAATGGAAGTGGGATAAGTTAGGCATGGATTTATATCACGGGATTACCCAGGACTCGTTCAGGCTATGACGATTTGGGTTGTAGTCGATCGATGACGAAGGTAGCTCATTTCATCCCGGTAAAGACCACCGTTACACCAGTGCTAAGTTGGCAAAGATATACATGACCAAGATCGATATGTTTTGCATGAGTTCCGAGGAAGTAATCGTATCAGATAGAGGAACCCAGTTTACCTCAAAATTCTGGAAGCAGTGCATGAAACTTTGGGTACCAGGCTAGAATTCAGTATAGCTTTTCATCCACAGACAGATGGACAGACGAGAGAGTCAATCAGATTTTGGAGGATATGCTGAGAGCTTGTGCGCTTAGATTATGGATCTAGTTGGGACGACAATTTGCCATATGCAGAGTTCTCTTTACAACAGACCAAACAGTTTAAAGATGGCCCCTTTCGAAGCTTTGTACGGAAGGAGTGCAGGACACCGTTGTCATGGACGAAGTGGAGACCGCCAATTGTTTGGGCCTGATTTGATTAAAGAGTCTGAACAGAAGGTGAAATTGATTCGCGATAGGCTCAAGGTAGACTCAGTCCAGAACAGAAGAGTTATTGCAGATCTAAACGCAAGGAGACTGTTTACGAGTGGAGATAGAGCTTATCTTCGAGTATCCCCACTTTGGGGAACAAAGCGTTTTGGGTTAAAGGAGGAAAGTTAGCGCCACGATTTGTAGGACCATATCGAGTTTGGAGCGTATGGGAGAAGTGGCCTACAAGTTGGAATTGCCCCGAAGGATTGTCAGGAATTCATGATTGTGTTCCACGTTTCTCAATTGAAGAAGTGCCACGCGGAGATGGCTGACATACCCTTGAGAGGCACAGTGCCAATTGGAAACAATTCAGTTGGATAACAATTTGACCTATGAGGAGAAACCAATTAAGATTCTCGAGTTTGCCAAGTCGAGTCACTCGCAGCAAGGGTTATCAAGTTTGCAAAGTTCAGTGGAACCACCACAACGGAGGGAAGCCACCTGGGAACGAGAGAAGGATTTTCAAGAACCACCCTCACCTATTTTCTAGCCAACCCGGAATCTCGAGGGGAGATTCATCTTAAGGGGGGTAGGTTTGTAACATCCCAAAATTTCAATTTGGATGTTATACATTAGATCATAAATGCATTATCAATATTTTATTTTGCATTTTGGTTGATCCTAGAAATTTCTACGCAACTCAAGGACCCACGGAGAGAGTTGGGGGAATTCATTATTTTCATATTTTGAGTTTTCTCAATTTTGAGAAGGATCATTTGATTTTTATTATTTTATCATCCAATTTATTTCTATACAAAAATATGAGAGAGGAATAAAATGACTTTCCCAAAATAAAAGAAATATTGAGGATTAAATAATAAAATCAAATAAGATTTATTCGGAGTTTTTCCGTTATTTTATTGATTTAGGAAAAATGTGCGTTTTTTCAAAATTGCATTTAGGCCCCAAATAAATGTCACCTTGTGCCGGCTTGATTTTAGAAGCCCGGGAAAATTTATTTTTCGGGATTTTTGGAGGTCCGTTTAGTATTTCTTTTTATTTTTCTTCTGCGCGTAATTATTTAAAAAAACAACCGACCTAACGGGCCGTGTCTGCCCGGACTCTGGCCCGGTCGGCTTTATAAGCCGGGGGGGAGAGGCACGCCGAAGCCACCTTAGCCCGGCCTCGAGCCCCGCGCCAGCCCCGCGCTCACGCCGCCGCCGCCGCCGCCGCGCCCGGACCGCCCCGAGCCGTCTACCGCCGAGGTCGCCTCGAAATCCGTGCCGTGTTTTTTTTTTTCGAAACAACTTTCGGTTTTTTCGTTCGGTTTTTTTTTTAGTTTCGGTTTTTTTAATAGATCGGTTTTTCCGATTTATTTATATTAGCGAGCGTTCGTCCGTTCAACGAATATTTCGTTTTTTCTTTTTCTCGGATTAAATCCGTGATTTTTCTGATCGCGTTTTCTGATCCGCATTTTCGTTTTAGTATAACTTTTCGCTCGTTTATCGGAATCAGGCGATTCAAGCGCCTGGAGTTTCGTCTCGAAACCCTCTATCCGTTTAACCAACTTAAACAAGTTTTTGCTACTGTAAAATTTGACTTAGGATCCAGATTAGTAGAACATAGTTGTTTTCTTTCGCCGTTTGACTTTCGTTGCTTCGTTCGATTTGGTTCTTTTTGCAAACCGGAGTTCTTAAGTTGAACTTTCTGGTTAGTCTCTTATTTGAATTTTAATAGTGCATTAGATGAGTGCTTATTGTATTCTTGTTTGTTTGTCTATGATAGAATACCCGGAGTGCGCCGCCTGTTACTTCGAATCGCTAGGTTTCGCGGATCATCAGCAAGGCAAGTAACACTTTGATCATACTTTTTTCTACTACCCAGTTTTATTGCATTAGATCAAATCCTCAAACATTGCATGATTAGGATCTAATCAAATTGTGGGATGGGAAGTAGTTGAGGTAGTACCTATTACCTGTTTATTGTCAAACCTTTGGGAGTTACTTCTACGTTTGCCTATTGTGCCATGCTATGCTAGTAGACGTGGATTGGGTGAGTGATATCCATAACAGATGTGAGTTTGTTAATTAATGGTTTATCTAAGGTGGCAACTTAAACACACATCTAGGTGGATTGAGGTACCTGGGTATTCCAGGATTGCCTGTTTTTCTTTATGGACCGCCACCCAGGCTCAAAGGGATCATGAGATTATTCATACTAGAAACTTCCGTGTGCAGCCACAAGCTATTATGGGCTCTAGCATAGTTGATTAAGTCGTGCGAACTCTTACAGGGTAGACTAGCAGATGTAGGGGAAAGTAGGTGTAACGGTCTATCCATCGTAAGGTGCTAGCGCTTCTGAAAGACTATGTCTCGGTCATCCGTCTTCTCAAACACCATGTAGTGCGAGAAACCAAACGGAGGCGATCGAGTCTTGTGGGGAAAAGTGCGCAAACCTCTGCAGAGTGTATAAACTAATCATGGTTAGCCGTGTCCCCGGTTATGGACATCTTGAGTATCTAGTACCTGGATTATCATGTGAATCTCAACATGTTACTCTAAATTAATTTTGTTGGGTTTTAAATGATGTTACTTTAATTGGGATTGAGAATGCTGTCAACCATTCTCAATGTTTCACAACCACCATGATAGTAATTAACTTTATTCCTTTGAAGTAGGGAAAAATTGGCTTTACGCAAAAACAGTAACCATAGAGCTTTCCACCAGCCAAATATGCATATAGTATAGCTGTTGCATTCCATTACTCTCTATGTGTTACCTTGCCAGCATATTCCATGTGCTGACCCGTTTTCGGGCTGCAACGTTAATGTTGCAGACTTTTCAGACGACGATTAAGGAGTTTTAGGTCGTGGTTCTATACTCAGTGATGCCGTTGGAGTTGATGGACTCACTTATCTTCCAAGCCTTCTGCTGTTATCGTTATTAGATGGCCTTAAGC
Organism: Triticum urartu; assembly: GCF_003073215.2. Classification (NCBI taxonomy): domain Eukaryota; kingdom Viridiplantae; phylum Streptophyta; class Magnoliopsida; order Poales; family Poaceae; genus Triticum; species Triticum urartu. The sequence continues at coordinate 4,892 of NW_024114282.1, read as the reverse complement.
CATATTTATTGTAATAAGTTCTCTTTTGAGACACTCGATGTAATAAGTGTGTGATTGCTACTCTGCTATAAATCCTCCGAGTATTGTGTGGTGTCAGCATTACTGATCCAGGGATGACACCGGAGCACAGAGATCAGACTGTTTGACGTTTGGTCGCTACACTAAGCTGCGTGGTGGATGTGATATTCTATGTCGCTGTCATTTTTGTTCGTAAACTTGCAAAATACATGTAACTCGTGCCGTTACTTGTCTAACCGCGCAAAGTGTTTGTTCAAAAAAACCATCCTACACTGAAATATCGGAACAACACACGGGGGTCCCACTTGTCATTAATCAAATTTGGACCTAAAACTAACAAATCTGAAAGACGAGATTCGAACTGGCAACCTGGACTACAAAGCGTAAGTCGATAGCCTAAAAAACGAACGGTTGTTGGCTTTGTCCCATAACTTGATTTTATACAGTACTTGCGTTGAGTAGAGTAGAGGGAGTGCCTCGTCAACACGTGCATGACCGTTATCTCACTTACTGGTGGGTCCCAGGTCTGCGATCTCAATCTCTCTTCTCTCCATCATCTAACCTTTGCACGGCACACACGAAGAGCGGCACTAGCTTGCCGTGGTGTTATTACAACTAAAAAAACTTGGAAAATAGAAGAATCGCCTAGAACAAGAGACGTTGTGGCTGGTCGAGACGGAGCTAACCACATCTATCCTCCGTGCCACGTTTGCATGATGAAGCTGTGTGGCTAGTGGGGTGTTTTCAACCGACTGGCTGGGTCCCGAGGTCGAACCATAGGTACTACGTCTGATACAGTATATTTTTACACGCACATTTTTCCTCCGTGCCGAGACGTGGCACACCCTACCGCGCGGTTTCGGGGTCCTCCCGGGTGGTGCACGCATATATTCTTCCTGACGTGGGACGCCCTACCGCGTTTTCTGGGTCCTCCTCGGTCGTAGCGCCGAAGCAAGTAAATGAGTCGTCAAATCACGAAAGACCACCTTTCCCGCCGAGTACATCAGTGAAGCACGGTGGCTAGCTAGTTGGGCTAGTTCGACCGATTAGCTAGGCCGCCGCCACATTTGTTTTTTCACCCCTTTTTTATCTACTTGCCGCAGGTAAATTTAAATATCCACCGCGGCGTTGCTCTGGTGTTTGGGTGCGGCAGGATTTTTAATTTTTTTGATTGACGGGAGCAGGCGCCGCAGGATTTTTAATTTTTTGATTGACGGGAGCAGGCGCGGAAGCAATTAATCACGATGACTCTACCTGTAAAACCCCACTGCTCCCTGATGTAGGAGGAGCTCATGAGGGTAGGGTGCGCCCCCCCCTAGGGCACACCCTCCTGCCTCGTGGGGCCCTCGTGTCTCCCCTGACGTACTTCTTCCGCCTATATAACTCCACGTACCCTTAAACTTCCAGAACGCATAATAGATCGGGTGTTCCGCCGCCAGAAGCCTCCGTAGCCACCAAAAGTCAATCGGGACCCTGTTCCGGCACCCTGCCGGAAGGGGCAATCCTCTCCGGTGGCCATCTTCATCATCCCGGTGCTCTCCATGACGAGGAGGGAGTAGTTCTCCCTCGGGGCTGAGGGTATGTACCAGTAGCTATGTGTTTGATCTCTCTCTTCTCTCTCGTGTTCTTGAGATGATACGATCTTGATGTATCGCGAGCTTTGCTATTATAGTTGGATCTTATGTTTCTCCTCCCCCTCTTCTCTCTTGTAATGGATTGAGTTTCCCCTTTGAAGTAATCTTATCGGATTGAGTCTTTAAAGACTTGAGAACACTTGATGTATGTCTTGCCGTGGATATCTGTGGTGACAATGGGATACCACGTGCCACTTGATGTATGTTAAGGTGATCAACTTGCGGGTTTCGTGACATTGGGAACCTATGCATAGGGGTTGGCACACGTTTTCGTCGTGATTCTCCGGTAGAAACTTTGGGGCACTCTTTGAGGTTCTATGTGTTGGTTGAATAGATGAATCTGAGATTGTGTGATGCATATCGTATAATCATACCCACGGATACTTGAGGTGACATTGGAGTATCTAGGTGACATTAGGGTTTTGGTTGATTTGTGTCTTAAGGTGTTATTCTAGTACGAACTCTAGGGCTGTTTGTGACACTTATAGGAATAGCCCAACGGATTGATTGGAAAGAATAACTTTGAGGTGGTTTCGTACCCTACCATAATCTCTTCGTTCGTTCTTCGCTATTAGTGACTTTGGAGTGACTCTTTGTTGCATGTTGAGGGATAGTTATGTGATCCAATTATGTTAGTATTGTTGAGGGAACTTACACTAGCGAAAGTATGAACCCTAGGCCTTGTTTCCACACATTGCAATACCGTTTACGCTCACTTTTATCACTTGTTACCTTGCTGTTTTTATAATTTCAGATTACAAATACTCATATCTACTATCCATATACCACTTGTATCACCATCTCTTCGCCGAACTAGTGCACCTATACAATTTACCATTGTATTGGGTGTGTTGGGGACACAAGAGACTCTTTGTTATTTGGTTGCAGGGTTGCTTGAGAGAGACCATCTTCATCCTACGCCTCCTACGGATTGATAAACCTTAGGTCATCCACTTGAGGGAAATTTTCTACTGTCCTACAAACCTCTGCACTTGGAGGCCCAACAATGTACAAGAAGAAGGTTGTGTAGTGACATCAAGCTCTTTTCCGGCCGTTGCGACAAGGGATCAAGATCTTGGCGCCGTTGCCGGGGAGGTTAGCGCTTGAAGGTATATCTTTAGATCTTGCAATCGAGTCTTTTAGTTTCTTGTTTTATCACTAGTTTAGTTTATAAAAGAAAACTATAAAAAAATGGAATTGAGTTTGTCTCATACGCTTCACCTTTTTAATATCTTTCGTGAGTATGATGGAAAGGATAATTGTGCTCAAGTGCTAGAAGAAGAAATCTATAAAATGTTTGGCACTAAATATTTGAATGATGAGCATGATTGCAATGTTGTTAGTATGAATTCCTTGAATATCCATGATGCTAATGATATGCAAAGCCACAAGCTTGGGGAAGCTATGTTTGATGAAGATGATATTTTTTGTCCCCCAAGTTTTGATGAGCAAATTTATTATGATGAAAGCATGCCTCCTATCTATGATGATTATTGTGATGACACGTATGCTTTAAATAATAATGATAACCATGAAACTTGTCATCTTGATCTTAATTTTCAATCACATGATAGTTATTTTGTTGAGTTTGCTCCCACTATTATTCATGAGAAGAAATTTGCTTATGTGGAGAGTAATAAAATTTCTATGCTTGTAGATCATGAAAAGAATGCTTTAGGTGCTGGTTATATTGTTGAATTCATTCATGATGCTACTGAAAATTATTATGAGGGAGGAACATATGCTTGTAGGAATTGCAATAATATCAAGTTTCCTCTCTATGTGCTTAAAATTTTGAAGTTATGCTTGTTTTACCTTCCTATGCAAGTTGATTCTTGTTCCCACAAGTTGTTTGCTCACAAAATCCCTATGCATAGGAAGTATGTTAGACTTAAATGTGCTAGTCATATTCTTCATGATGCTCTCTTTATGTTTCAATTCTTATCTTTTATGTGAGCATCGTTGAAATCATCATGCCTAGCTAGGGGCGTTAAACGATAGCGCTTGTTGGGAGGCAACCCAACTTTATTTTTGTTCCTTGCTTTTTGTTCCTGTTTAGTAATAAATAATTCATATAGCCTCTGTTTAGATGTGGTTTTATGTGTTTAATTAGTGTTTGTGCCAAGTAGAACCTTTGGGAAGACTTTGGGGAAAGTCTTGTTGATCATGCTGTCAAAAACAGAAACTTTAGCGCTCACGAGAATTGCTACCATTTTTATTTGGAGAGTGATATTTAGTTAATTCTTTTTGAAGATGATTAATAGATAAATTACTCAGGTCCAGAAATTTATTTGAGAATTTTATGAGTTCCATAAGTATACGTTTGATCCAGATTACTACAGACTGTTCTGTTTTTGACAGATTCTGTTTTTTCATGTGTTGTTTACTTATTTTGATGAATCTATGGCTAGTAAAATAGTTTATAACCATAGAGAAGTGGAATACAGTAGGTTTAACACCAATATAAATAAAAAATGAGTTCATTACAGTACTTGAAGTGGTGATTTATTTTATACTAACGGAGCTTACGAGTTTTCTACTTTAAGTTTTGTGTTGTGAAGTTTTCAAGTTTTGGGTAAGGATTCGATGGACTATGGAATAAGGAGTGGAAAGAGCCTAAGCTTGGGGATGCCCAAGGCACCCCAAGGTAATATTCAAGGACAACCAAGAGCCTAAGCTTGGGGATGCCCCGGAAGGCATCCCCTCTTTCGTCTTCGTTCATCGGTAACTTTACTTGGAGCTATATTTTTATTCGCCACATGATATGTGTTTTGCTTGGAGCGTCAATTTATTTTGTTAGGATTTGCTTGCTGTTATTTAGAACAATTTTTTGCATCTTTTATTTCAATAAAAGTGGCATTGATAGCCTTTACTATGCCTATTTTAGAAGTCCACATGTTGCTGTTTGAAAACAGAAAGTTTACCGCTGTTGCAATAATTCCCTAGAAAAGTCAGAATGTGATAAAATGTTGAAACCTTTTGCATATTAAGCTCTGATAAATTTACTACAGTGGGAATTTTCTTTCATAATTTTTGGAGCTAGGGAAGTATGGATGTTGCTGCATTCTTTACAGACTGTCCTGTTTAGGCAGATTGCTGTTATGTTTGCATTGTTTGCATATGGTTGCTTCTTTAATGATTCTATTTGAGGATAGACTATTAAATATGCAGAGGCATTTAGTATGCAATGTTGAATAATAATTTTAGTGATTTTGCTACAGTAGAGTATGATAAGGTTTT
>NW_024114281.1:0-83389 GCF_003073215.2 Triticum urartu | reverse complement strand
AAGTCCACACTTTGTTCTCATACATGGATCCCATCTCAGATTTCATGGCTTCTAGCCATTTTGCGGAATCTGGGCTCACCATCACTTCTTCATAGTTCATAGGTTCATCATGATCTAGTAGCATGACTTCCAGAATAGGATTACCGTACCACTCTGGTGCGGATCTTACTCTGATTGATCTACGAGGTTCGGTAGTAACTTGATCTGAAGTTTCATGATCATTATCATTAGCTTCCTCACTAATTTGTGTGGGTGTCGCAGAAACCATTTTATGTGATGAACCACTTTCCAATAAGGGAGCAGGTACAATTACCTCATCAAGTTCTACTTTCCTCCCACTCACTTCTTTTGAGAGAAACTCCTTCTCTAGAAAAACTCCGAATTTAGCAACAAAAGTCTTGCCTTCGAATCTGTGATAGAAGGTGTACCCAACAGTCTCCTTTGGGTATCCTATGAAGACACATTTCTCCGATTTGGGTTCGAGCTTATCAGGTTGAAGCTTTTTCACATAAGCATCGCAGCCCCAAACTTTCAGAAGTGACAACTTTGGTTTGTTGCCAAACCACAGTTCATAAGGCACCGTCTCAACTGATTTCGATGGTGCCCTTATTTAACGTGAATGCAACCGTCTCTAAAGCATAATCCCAAAATGATAGCGGTAAATCTGTAAGAGACATCATAGATCGCACCATATCTAGTAAAGTACGATTACGATGTTCGAACACGCCATTACGCTGTGGTGTTCCGGGTGGCGTGAGTTGCGAAACTATTCCGCATTGTTTAAAATGTAGACCAAACTCGTAACTCAAATATTCTCCTCCACGATCAGATCGTAGAAAATTTATTTTCGTGTTACGATGATTTTCAACTTCACTCTGAAATTCTTTGAACTTTTCAAATGTTTCAGACTTATGCTTCATTAAGTAGATATACCCATATCTGCTTAAATCATCTGTGAAGGTGAGAAAATAACGATATCCGCCACGAGCCTCAACATTCATTGGACCACATACATCTGTATGTATGATTTCCAACAAATCTGTTGCTCTCTCCATAGTACCGGAGAACGGCGTTTTAGTCATCTTACCCATGAGGCACGGTTCGCAAGTACCAAGTGATTCATAATCAAGTGGTTCCAAAAGTCCATCAGTATGGAGTTTCTTCATGCGCTTTACACAGATATGACCTAAACGGAAGTGCCACAAATAAGTTGCACTATCATTATCAACTCTGCATCTTTTGATTTCAACATTATGAATATGTGTATCACTACTATCGAGATTCATCAAAAATAGACCACTCTTCAAGGGTGCATGACCATAAAAGATATTACTCATATAAATAGAACAACCATTATTCTCTGATTTAAATGAATAACCGTCTCGCATCAAACAAGATCCAGATATAATGTTCATGCTCAACGCTGGCACCAAATAACAATTATTTAGGTCTAATACTAATCCCGAAGGTAGATGTAGAGGTAGCGTGCCGACCGCGATCACATCGACTTTGGAACCATTTCCCACGCGCATCGTCACCTCGTCCTTAGCCAATCTTCGCTTAATCCGTAGCCCCTGTTTCGAGTTGCAAATGTTAGCAACAGAACCAGTATCAAATACCCAGGTGCTACTGCGAGCATTAGTAAGGTACACATCAATGACATGTATATCACATATACCTTTGTTCACTTTGCCATCCTTCTTATCCGCCAAATACTTGGGGCAGTTCCGCTTCCAATGACCAGTCTGCTTGCAGTAGAAGCACTTAGTCTCAGGCTTAGGTCCATACTTGGGTTTCTTCTCCTGAGAAGCAACTTGTTTGCTGTTCTTCTTAAAGTTCCCCTTCTTCTTCCCTTTGCCCTTTTTCTTGAAACTAGTGGTCTTATTGACCATCAACACTTGATGCTCCTTCTTGATTTCTACCTCCGCGGCTTTTAGCATCGCGAAGAGCTCGGGAATAGTCTTATTCATCCCTTGCATATTATAGTTCAAAATGAAGCTTTTGTAGCTTGGTGGCAGTGATTGAAGAACTCTGTCAATGACACTATCAACAGGAAGATTAACCCTCAGTTGAGTCAAGTGATTATGATACCCAGACATTTTGAGTATATGTTCACTGACAGAACTATTCTCCTCCATCTTGCAGCTATAGAACTTATTGGAGACTTCATATCTCTCAATCCGGGCATTTGCTTGAAATATCAACTTCAACTCCTGGAACATCTCATATGCTCCATGACATTCAAAACGTCATTGAAGACCCGGTTCTAAGCCGTAAAGCATGGCACACTAAACTATCGAGTAGTCATCAGCTTTGCTCTGCCAGATGTTCATAACATCTGGTGTTGCTCCTGCAGCAGGCTTGGCACTTAGCGGTGCTTCCAGGACGTAATTCTTCTATGCAGCAATGAGGATAATCCTCAAGTTATGGACCCAGTCCGTGTAATTGCTACCATCATCTTTCAACCTTGCTTTCTCAAGAAACGCATTAAAATTCAACAACAGCACGAGCCATCTATCTACAATCAAACATAGACTGTTGGGGAACATTGCAGAAAACAAAAATTTTCCTACGGTTTCACCAAGATCCATCTAGGAGTTCATCTAGCAACGAGTGATCGGATTGCATCTACATACCTTTGTAGATCGCGAGCGGAAGCGTTCAAGGAACGGGGATGAGGTAGTCGTACACGACGTGATCCAAATCACCGGAGATCCTAGCACCGAACGGACGGCACCTCCGCGTTCAACACACGTACGGTTAGCGTAACATCTCCTTCTTCTTGATCCAGCAAGGGGGAAGGAGAGGTTGAGGAAGATGGCTCCAGCAGCAGCACGACGGCGTGGTGGTGGTGGAGCTGCAGTACTCCGGCAGGGCTTCGCCAAGCACTATGGAGGAGGAGGAGGTGTTGGAGAGGGAGAGGGAGGCACCAAAGATCAAGGTCAGAAGTCCTCCATCTCCCCACTATATATAGGAGGGCCAAGGGGGGCGGCCCTAGGAGATCTAATCTCCTAGGGGGGTGCGGCCAAGGGGAGGAATCCCTCCTCCCCAAGGCACCTAGGGGTGCCTTCCCCCTTTGGGACTCTTCCCCCCTTGAAACCCTAGGCGCATGGGCCTCTTGGGGCTGGTGCCCTTGGCCCATGTAGGCCAAGACGCACCCCCTACAGCCCATGTGGCCCCCCGGGACAGGTGGCCCCACCCGGTGGACCCCCGGGACCCTTCCGGTGGTCCCGGTACAATACCGGTGACCCCGAAACTTGTCCCGACGGCCGAAATAGCACTTCCTATATATAATTCTTTACCTCCGGACCATTCCGGAACTCCTCGTGACGTCCGGGATCTCATCTGGGACTCCGAACAACATTCGGGTTACTGCATATACATATCCCTACAACCCTAGCGTCACCGAACCTTAAGTGTGTAGACCCTACGGGTTCGGGAGACATGTAGATATGACCGAGATCGCTCTCCGGTCAATAACCAACAGCGGGATCTGGATACCCATGTTGGCTCCCACATGCTCCTCGATGATCTCATCGGATGAACCACGATGTCGAGGATTCAAGCAACCCCGTATACAATTCCCTTTGTCAATCGGTATGCTACTTGCCCGAGATTCGATCGTCGGTATCCCAATACCTCGTTCAATCTCGTTACCGGCAAGTCACTTTACTCGTACCGTAACGCATGATCCCGTGACCAGACACTTGGTCACTTTGAGCTCATTATGATGATGCATTACCGAGTGGGCCCAGTGATACCTCTCCATCATACGGAGTGACAAATCCCAGTCTTGATCCGTGTCAACCCAACAGACACTTTCGGAGATACCCGTAGTATACCTTTATAGTCACCCAGTTATGTTGTGACGTTTGGTACACCCAAAGCACTCCTACGGTATCCGGGAGTTACACGATCTCATGGTCTAAGGAAAAGATACTTGACATTGGAAAACTCTAGCAAACGAACTATACGATCTTGTGCTATGTTTAGGATGGCGTCTTGTCCATCACATCATTCTCCTAATGATGTGATCTCGTTATCAATGACATCCAATGTCCATAGTCAGGAAACCATGACTATCTGTTGATCAACGAGCTAGTCAACTAGAGGCGTACTAGGGACATGTTGGTGTCTATTATTCACACATGTATTACGATTTCTGGATGACACAATTATAGCATGAATAAAGACAATTATCATGAACAAGGAAATATAATAATAATGCTTTTATTATTGCCTCTAGGGCATATTTCCAACATAGACAAGCAAGATACTATCAGGTACTAAGTTCATGATAATCATATTACTTAAGAACTCCGACTTAGAAAGATATCCCTCTAATCCTCTAACTGATCACGTGATCCAAATCAACTAAACCATGTCCGATCATCACGTGAGATGGAGTAGTATCAACGGTGAACATCACTATGTTGATCATATCTACTATATGATTCACGCTCGACCTTTCGGTCTCCGTGTTCCGAGGCCATATCTGTTATATGCTAGGCTCGTCAAGTTTAACCTGAGTATTCCACGTGTGCAACTGTTTTGCACCCGTTGTATTTGAACGTAGAGCCTATCACACCCAATCATCACGTGGTGTCTCAGCACGAAGAACTTTCGCAACGGTGCATACTCAGGGAGAACACTTATACTTTGATAATTTAGTGAGGGATCATCTTATAATGCTACCGTTAATCTAAGAAAGATAAGATGCATAAAAGATAAACATCACATGCAATCAATATAAGTGATATGATATGGCCATCATCATCTTGTACTTGTGATCTCCATCTCCGAAGTACCGTCATGATCACCATCGTCATCGGCGCGACACCTTGATCTTCATCGTAGCATCGTTGTCGTCTCGCCAATCTTATGCTTCCACGACTATTGCTACCGCTTAGTGATAAAGTAAAGCATTACAGTGTGATTGCATTGCATACAATAAAGTGACAACCATATGGCTCCTGCCAGTTGCCGATAACTCGGTTACAAAACATGATCATCTCATACAATAAAATTTAGCATCATGTCTTGACCATATCACATCACAACATGCCCTGCAAAAATAAGTTAGACGTCCTCTACTTTGTTGTTGCAAGTTTTACGTGGCTGCTATGAGCTTAGCAAGAACCGTTCTTACCTACGCATCAAAACCACAACGATAGTTTGTCAAGTTGGTGTTGTTTTAACCTTCGCAAGGACCGGGCGTAGCCACACTTGGTTCAACTAAAGTTGGAGAAACTGACACCCGCCAGCCACCTGTGTGCAAAGCACGTCGGTAGAACCAGTCTCGCGTAAGCGTACGCGTAATGTCGGTCCGGGCCGCTTCATCCAACAATACCGCCGAACCAAAGTATGACATGCTGGTAAGCAGTATGACTTATATCGCCCACAACTCACTTGTGTTCTACTCGTGCATAACATCAACGCATAAAACCAGGCTCAGATGCCACTGATGAGTAACGTAGTAATTTCAAAAAATTTCCTACGCACACGCAAGATCATGGTGATGCATAGCAACGAGAGGGGAGAGTGTTGTCTACGTACCCTCATAGACCGGCAACGGAAGTGTTGACACAACGTACAGGAAGTAGTCGTACGTCTTCCCGATCCGACTGATCCAAGTACCGAACGTACGACACCTCCGAGTTCTGCACACGTTCAACTCGGTGACGTCCCTCGAGCTCCGATCCAGCCGAGTGTTGAGGGAGAGTTTCGTCAGCACGACGGCGTGATGACGGTGATGATGTTCTACCGACGTCGGGCTTTGCCTAAGCACCGCTACGATATGACCGAGGTGGAATATGGCGCAAGGGGGCACCGCACACGACTAAGGAACGATCACGAAGATCAACTTGTGTGTCATGGGGTGCCCCCTTGCCCCCGTATATAAAGCAGGGAGAGGGGGAGGTGCGGCCGGCCCTAGGGGTGCGCCTGGAGGAGTCCTACTCCCACCGGGAGTAGGACTCCCCCCTCTTGCCTTGTTGGAGAAGGAAAGGGGAAGGGGAAAAGAGGAAAGGGGGGGGCCGCCCCCCTTCCTTGTCCTATTAGGACTAGGGGAGGGGCGCACGGCCTGCCCTGGACGGCCCTCCTCTTCTCCCTTAGGGCCCATGTAGGCCCATTAACCCCCCGGGGGGTTTCGGTAACCCCCCGGTACTCCAGTAAAATCTCGATTTCACCCGGAACGTTTCCGATATCCAAATATAGGCTTCCAATATATCAATCTTTATGTCTCGACCATTTCGAGACTCATCGTCATGTCCGTGATCACATCCGGGACACCGAACAACCTTCGGTACATCAAAACACAAAAACCATAATTACGATCGTCACTGAACTTTAAGCGTGCGGACCCTACGGGTTCGAGAACTATGTAGACATGACCGAGACACGTCTCCGGTCAATAACCAATAGCAGAACCTAGATGCTCATATTGGCTCCTACATATTCTACGAAGATCTCTATCGGTCAGCCCGCATAACAACATACATTGTTCCCTTTGTCATCGGTATGTTACTTGCCCGAGATTCGATCATCGGTATCTTAATACCTAGTTCAATCTCGTTACTGGAAAGTCCCTTTACTCGTTCCGTAATACATCATCCCGCAACTAACTTATTAGTTGCAATGCTTACAAGGCTTGAGTGATGTGCATTACTGGGAGGGCCCAGAGATACCTCTCCGACAATCGGAGTGACAAATCCTAATCTCGAAATACGCCAACCCAACAAATACCTTCGGAGACACCTGTAGAGCACCTTTATAATCACCCAGTTACGTTGTGACGTTTGGTAGCACACAAAGTGTTCCTCCGGTAAACAGGAGTTGCATAATCTCATAGTCATAGGAACAAGTATAAGTTATGAAGAAAGCAATAGCAACAAATTAAACGATCAAGTGCTAAGCTAACGGAATGGGTCAAGTCAATCACATCATTCTCCTAATGATGTGATCCCGTTAATCAAATGACAACTCATGTCTATGGTTAGGAAACATAACCATCTTTGATCAACGAGCTAGTCTAGTAGAGGCATACTAGTGACACTTTGTTTGTCTATGTATTCACACATGTATTATGTTTCCGGTTAATACAATTCTAGCATGAATAATAAACATTTATCATGATATAAGGAAATAAATAATAACTTTTATTATTGCCTCTAGGGCATATTTCCTTCAAAAATTGTATATGCTTAACTAGGGCAGTAGGGTTAGGGTTGTAGTGTTTAATTACAAATGCTAGGAAAGTAAGGTTTAACTAGATGTTAACTAGGGTGGTAGGATTTAGTTTAGAGAAAAAATCAATATAGAAATATAAATTTCTATTAGTGTTGCAAGTCTAGTAGGTTCTTAATTTTTAGTGAATTTTTATTAGGACAAAAATTTAGGACATAATTTGAGTTCTACGTTCATAATTTGAGTTCTAGGGTTCATCCATGTATATTTGGTTTTTGAATTGAGTTTCAGAGAGCATGAGATTTGTGTAGATTTTCTTGAAGTGTCAAACACTAGGAGATGCAAATTTGAAGTGGTCATGATATATGAAAAATCCTGAATTGTGTTTGCTCATTATAATCGACATTGAAGTGGTTCGATTGTGCCCAAGTGGCATTTTGTTGTTTCCAGGGAATGAAGCCAAGTGGCCTATCTTTTGCCAGAATGTTGATTCATTTCCGTTCTGGCAAAATTCAGGTTCTCGATTTGTCCACTTTTTAGCAAAGGTCATGCCGAAATTTTCCGTGAATTTTGGCATGACTTGTGCTACAAACTAGGACATATCGAGTGCCCGAGATTTGCCGCACCGGGAAGGAGTAAACGTTCATGCAAAACAATAGGCCTTTTTTATGTCATTATTCATTTTATTAGGTCTAGATTTAATCGTAGGAAACATGGCTAGCAACGATGAAGGACAGGGTTCTGGTGATTGCGACGACGTCTACCGGGCGGCAGACGAATTTTTGAGCCTTGCCGACGAGACTGAGACCGGCGCTGAGACTCAGACCGGCATCGAGACTGGCGCTGAGACTGAGACCGGCGCTGCCTCGGGTAGCGGAGCCGGTATAGAACCGAAAGCAAAGAGGTGACGGCTTCCTAACAAGCTCAGGACTACTAGAGTGGTGGTCACGGAGGTGGACGATGGCAATTTTGAGCCAAACACACCCGAGGAAGCGTGCGCGTGCTACGACAATCAAATTGGCTGCATCATATGGACAACCGCCACCATCAACGATGAGAAACTAAACAAGTTAGATAATATGAGGCCTGCCCTCCTAAAGAAGTTGCACAAGATATTCTTGTTCCCGGGCCGGAATGAAAAGGATTATAAAGATCCAGATAAGGACCCGGCAATGAAGAAGATAAACAAACACGCCATGAGCAAGTTTAGCGACGCGTTGGCCGCCTGGAAAGCAAGGGTGAAATATCGGATCTTCAACGAAAAGGAACCCTACTCCGAGATTGTAAAGGATAATCTGACAATCACGGCAGAGCACTTTGAAATATTCAAGGCGGCTTGTGAGGCCAAAGATGCCAAAAAAAGTCAGAGTACATGAAGGGGCTTCAACAGAAGAACATTGGTGCCACCACCTCGGAATCCGTGGTTACGGTGGGAAGACATCCATATGGGCCAAGTAGGATGCAAAAGCCGCGAGTCTGCGCATCCCAGACTCCTTTGCGGAGTTCACTGTCCCGCAGGAGCGTGACGTCCTCAGGGCCCGGCACCATTGGGACCGAGTGAAGAAGGTTTTCGAGAAGAATGCGGTCACGACGGAGTTCATGAGACTGCTGATAATTTTAGTTTCTGATCAATTCGACTGCACGTTAGTCATATTTTTAAACGATCGTTGTGCCTTTTGCAGAGAGAGCAGCACAGGGTTGCGGCCGAAAGAGACTCGCCGTCTAAGGCGTTGGCGAGGCCCAAGTGGGACACTCCATTCAACCGGGCGTTGAACATATTGAAAGGACTCCCGGTGGAGACTCAACCGTCGTATGGATGCGTGCATGGTGTCGGAGACGGCGCCACATGGAAGAAGTACTACTGTGAGACCACGGAGGAGAGAAAGGAAAGACGGAGGTTAACTGAAGAAAACATCAACAAGAAGGTTGAGATTGTAGTTGAAAAGAAATCATCTGAGACAGTCACAACAGCGGTAGCTGCCGCAAAACAGGTGCTTGTAGATATGTCTACTACCTTGGTTCCGGCCATTTTCAATTGGAGCAGGCAAAATCCAGAAAAAAAATGCAGCGGACTTTCCCCTTGCTGACTTCCTCAGGAGCAGCTCGACTACCGTTGCACCAGCACTTGCACCTGCTCCCGCACCTGCTCCCGCACCTGGCTCCTGCACCTGCTCCTACACCTGCTCCCGCACCGGCTTCCGCACCTGCTCCGGCACTGGCTCCGACACCAGACGTGCTCGGCGGTGCTTCATCTTTGGCTAAGCTCGACGCCCTCACAGTATCTGTCACATCGGTCCCCTTCAATAAATGTATAATCTCCCGTTTTCGTTGCCTTTCGGATGTCTCACGTCGCAGACTTTTCTTTGCAGTCCGACGAAACCCCGTGCACCATATTGTACACCATCGGCGACCAGAAGGTGGACGTGGGGAAGGCGACGATAATGGAGCTGAAGGAACCATTGTTCCATAGCCGGACGATCCCCCTAGAAGTCTTCAAGGTTTCCGTGGCCAGTGTCAAACTGGTCCACGAGAATTTGGCTCCTTCGGTACTAGTGGGGGATGACGACGAGACCCCGCGGCGGCTTGGTGATTGTTGCAATGGGTGGGTCCTGTTGTGGCCAAAGAGTCTGCTTCGTCTGGAGGCGGCCGGGAGCACACCCACGAGCACGCAGTTAGGTATGAACATCAACACCTCGCCTACTCCATTAGTCGCTGGTGATGTCGCCATAGATGAGGATGACGATGACAATGATACTCAATAGTATGTCAATACTGGAGCCTACTTAGGGTTTGAGCCTCATGAGTCGGTGCCTGAATTGCCGCCTTCGGAGTCTGAACGTATTATGGACAACCTTCCGGTAGTAAAGAAGTCTAGGAAGAGACCGAGGAAAGGCAAAAAAAGCTGCTTCTGTGATCCAGCCGCCTCAGCAGCCTCGGGTTAAGACCGTATAGATATCCCTGGTGCGGCAAAATGGCATATCCCTGGTCAACCAATCCTACCTGAAGCAGCGCTGCGGGCCAGATTCGGCGATTTAAGGAGACTTCATGATGATGCGTTGCGGATAGAGAAAGGCCTCATCGCCTTAAAAAATCCAGGATACCCACTCTACGTGGTTAACGTGCCGCGGGGATTGTCGTACGTCGACACATTCCCCGCGGAGAAGTTCTTCCTTCGATTCGATTACATCTTCGACATGTTTCACTTGAAGAAGCTGGATTTTGCGTTTGTCCGTCTTTATGCTTTGCACATGAACTACCTCATCGGGGTTGAGCAGATACATTATATCTATGTCGCTGACCCGTACTTCATGCACGAGGCCTTCTTGGGAGTCTGTGCAAAGCACTTTGAATACGCGAGGGAATACATCGTCAATTTCATGCTCGCCAATAAGGACAAGGAGACGATTCTCGTGCCTTATCATCCCATGTAAGTCATCCGTGCAGATATCCTTCCTCTGATTTCAATCATTCATTTGCACAGTGGAGGCTAATTAATTTGAGGTGTACTTATTTTGCGCAGCGGCGGGCGCGCCGTCCTCATCATCCTCTACCCCCGATACTCCCACGCTCTTTACTTGTACTCGTCGAAGAACATTAACAAAAAGGATTACACCCACATCAAGTCTGTTCTCGACAGTGCTATGTTTTACTACGGCGCACGGGGTGGAGAGGTCAAGGACAAGAATAAAAAGGAGGACAGGCCCGCCTTCAGCCATAAGACCAACTTCTGCTGCATCAAGCAACTGAGTGATTCTCTTAATGATGGATTCTATGTCCTACACCAGATGCTGGAGTACAGACAGGATCACCAGAACCTTCGCATGTCACCTACATCCGGCGATGACCATATTCTGCAATGGGCAAAGAACTTATGAGATATCGAGGATCATCGACTTCGACCTGAGTTCTATCACATCCAGCACGAACTTGCCCAAATCATCATGAAGGAGGTCGTCAAAAAAATAGGGATGTTCTACGAAGAAGGACAAATGTCGCGGGAAGACGTCCGAACACGCGTAGCCACTCAGCGTCTCGACCTGAAGCCTTTCACTAAGCTCGGGGACTATCTCCCTGACTTGCATGGATGGCACGACATGGGGTGATTGTCGATATATGACAATGTGTCCGTTTAGTCCATACTATCTGTATGAGAAACTTTGAATTATGCATGACGAAACTTTATTTGTGATGTAATTAAACCGTCCTCCTCGACTAGCGAAGATCACTCTAGTTAGGGCATTTTGGGTATGATGAACTTTGTTATTTATGCTTATGATATGTTGCTTCTATTTTTGCCAAGTCTGTCTCTTTCTGTTGCTCAACTATATATGTTGCATATCATCGACTCATGTGATGATGCAGGTGTATAGATCATCGATGGTGAAGAAGTGCTATGCCAGGAGTATACGACGAGTGGCCGGAATGTGAGGCCCAGGTGTACCGGTTTCCGGTTTCCGAGCGACAACTAGTAGTTAGTTTAGGTTCACGCAAAGTGATAGCTCTTCTCGTGTATATCACTGTTTAGATGGATGACGATGTAGTTGCAAGTAATCGAGATTTGTATCGCTATTTTCGAGATGATGACGAGAGACCACTTTGTGTTGGATGATTATTATGATGATGACATGATTTGATGAGACTATTTGTATGTATATGGTATGATTACATTTGTATGTGTATCATATGCTAAAGATTATTGTATAAAGCCTATTGAGGGAGTCCTGGATTAGGGGGTGTTCGGATGGCCGGACTATACCTTCAGCCGGACTCCTGGACTATGAAGATACAAGATTGAAGACTTTGTCCCGTGTCCGGAAGGGACTTTCCTTGGCATGGAAGGCAAGCTTGGCGATACGGATGTTCAGATATCCTACCATTGTAACCGACTCTATGTAACCCTAACCCTCTCCGGTGTCTATATAAACCGGAGGGTTTTAGTCCGTAGGACAACATACACATCAACAATCATACCATAGGCTAGCTTCTATGGTTTAGCCTCTCTGATCTCGCGGTAGATCTACTCTTGTACTACCCATATCATCAATATTAATCAAGCAGGACGTAGGGTTTTACCTCCATCGAGAGGGCTCGAACCTGGGTAAAACTTCGTGTCACTTGCCTCCTGTTACCATCCGGCCTAGATGCACAGTTCGGGACCCGCTACCCAAGATCCGCCGGTTTTGACACCGACATTGGTGCTTTCATTGAGAGTTCCTCTGTACTGTCGCCGTCAAGCCCGATGGCTCCTACGATCATCAATGGGCAGTCCAGGGCGAGACCTTCCTCCCCGGACAGATCTTCGTCTTTGGCGGCTTCGCACTACGGGCCAATTCACTTGGCCATCTAGAGTAGATCGAAAGCTACGCCCCTGGCCGTCAGGTCAGATTCGGAAATTTAAACTACACGGCTGACATCCGCGGGGACTTGATCTTCGACGGACTCGAACCACCGCCGAGCGCGCCGCACTATCCTGGAGGCTACACCCGCATCGGCTCCGACCCTTAGTTCGGAGCCAACCACGCCGATCAAGGATGGGCGGTTGGACGCCTCCTCGGGGGCTGTGATCCCAATGGCGGTTGATCCGAACACCAGCCCCGTACTCTGCGAGACTCGTGACTCCACGGAGCCAGATTCTTCTCCGGACTCCGAACCCTCCGCGCCCCTGCCAATCGAATCCAATTGGGCGCCGATCATGGAGTTCACTGCCGCAGACATCTTTTAGCACTCGCCTTTCGGCGATATCCTGAAGTCACTAAAGTCTCTCTCTTTATCAGGAGAGCCCTGGCCGGACTACGGTCAGCAAGGTTGGAGTACATACAATGAAGAAATTCAAAGCCCACCCACCACCCACTTTGTAGCCACTGTCGACGATTTAACCGACATGCTCGACTTTGACTCCGAAGACATCGACGGTATGGACGCCGATGAAGGAGACAATGAAGAACCAGCTCCTGTTGGGCCCTGGAACGCCACCTCGTCATATGACGTATACACAGTGGACGCACCAAAAGATGACGACGAGGAGCGGAAGGACGCACCGAAGGCCTGTTCCCTCGAAAAGCAGTCAAAACGGCGACGCAAGCGCCGCCCCAAATCCCGCCTCGACAGAAATAGAGATCACACAGACCCAACGCTGGAGCAGGGCGAACCGCTGCCGGACAACGGCAATCCGAATATTCAAACCGAACAAACAAATCCTATCAGGGATAATGGTCCGGACGACATAACGCCGGACAGGCACCCGGAGCATCAGAATGCCCGCGAAAGGCTCGTTGCCACCGCAAAGAGCCTTAAAAAGCAGAAGCGAAGGCTCAAGGCCGCGCAGAACAAACTCCAATTCAGATGGAGTAAAATACTTAATACAGCAGCAGTGTACGGCGACGATCGCCCCTCAAAGAGCTACCCAAAGCGGAAGCTACTACCCGAATTCGATGAGGAGGCCTCCAGCCCCCCACAACCAAATATCAAAGCAACCACTTGGTCAGATAGATGACCCCTCTATCAACACAGAACGGCATACAATGCCGCTCACAATACAACACGCGACCCATGCGAGGGCTCGCACCCAAAGGACGGCGCAACAAGATCCATCTATGGACCACGCAAGCGCGCCCCAGCATACAATGCAACACAACAAACATCAGAACAACGCGGTACACCCAGTTACAGGGGTGTCGCACACCCCCTATGTTTCACCGATGAGGTGCTAGACCATGAATTTCCAGAGGGATTCAAGCCCATAAACATAGAGGCATACGATGGGACAACAGACCCTGGGGTTTGGATTGAGGACTATATCCTTCATATCCATATGGCTCGAGGAGATGATCTCCACGCCATCAAATACTTACCCCTCAAGCTCAAAGGGCCAGTTCGTCACTGGCTCAAAGGCCTCCCCGAAAGCTCCATTAGAAGTTGGGAAGAGCTCGAAGACGCCTTTCGGGCAAATTTTCAAGGAACTAATGTCCGACCTCCGGATGCGGACGATTTGAGTCATATAACCCAACAGCCCGGAGAGTCAGCCCGAAAGCTTTGGAACAGGTTTCTCACTAAAAAGAACCAGATTGTCGACTGTCCGAACGCCAAAGCCTTGGCAGCTTTCAAGCATAGCGTCCGTGACGAATGGCTCGCCAGACACCTCGGCCAAAATAAGCCGAGAACGATGACCGCATTGACAAACCTCATGACCCGCTTTTGCGCGGGTGAGGACAGCTGGCTAGCCAGATGCAGCACCAGCGACCCCAGTACATCTGAAGTTAGAGATGGAAACGGGAAATCACGGCGCAACAGCAATAGCAAACGCCGGAATAAAGGAGACATCACGAAGGGCACGACAGTAAATGCCGGATTCAAAAGCTCCCGGCCAGGCCAAAAGCCTCCTATTAAAGGCACCAGGGATGAACCGTCCAGCCTCAACAGAATTCTGGACCAGGTATGTCAGATACATAGTACCCCTAGCAAGCCCGCTAATCATACCCACAGAGTATGTTGGGTCTTCAAGCAGTCCGGCAAGCTCAACGCTGTACACAAGGGGGAGGATACACCAACTAAAGACGAGGACGAGCCTCCCAAGCAAGACACTGGGGAACAAAAGAAATTCCCCCCAGAAGTCAAAATAGTAAACATACTACACATGATCAAGGGAAAAAACAATGCGGCACCCCCAGGAAAATATACCCAAGTGCCTGTCACCGCGAAGTCCTGCCAATGGTCGTCTCAACCGATCATTTTCGACCATCGTGATTACTCAGCAAGTATCCGACACGCAAGATGGGTTGCCTTGGTATTAGACCCAGTAATTGGCGGATATCACTTCACACGAGTCTTGATGGACGGCGGCAGCAGCCTAAACCTCATATACCAGGATACAATCCGCGGGATGGGGTTAGACCCAACACAAATTCGCCATAGCAATACTACCTTCAAAGGAGTAACTCCAGGCCCAGGGGCTCGTTGTACGGGCTCCCTCCTACTACAAGTTATATTTGGCTCCCCCGATAACTTCCGTAGCGAGCATTTAACCTTCCACATCGCTCCGTTTCAAAGTGGCTATCAAGCACTGATCGGGCGCAAAGCTTTCGCTCGCTTTAATGCAATACCACACTACGCCTCCCTCACACTCAAGATGCCCGGTCCACGCGGCATCATCTCAGTGCACGGAAATATCAAGCGATCTCTGCGCGCCGAAGAGAGTGAGGCTGCCTTGGCAGCCACACACTAAAGGCGCCCGGACTAGCCAAAGCGCCCTATAGGTCGTCAAGACCTCAGACACAACTAATCGAGTCCGGCGCCGCTACCTATACCGAATAAATGGTCACACCCCTATTACAAGGGGCTCAACATGCGCAGACATGTGGCCATTCCTCCTCATCTTGAATTATGCATAGTTTTTTAATTATCTTTTTCCACGACAACCTTTTTCACCTAAATTCCTCTCTTTTGCAGACGATTATCGTGCCACACCCGTCCAGGATACGGCACAACGAAGACACAGGCGCAGACGTGCAGCAGGGACCCGCTCCAACGATTCTTTTTAGATAAAGACCCTGCGTAAACCTTTTTTACTGTCTCTTGTTGATACATATCCACCGTTGAGAAGGATGCTGGCGTCTTGGCATGTGGCCACGCCAGACCAATGCACGTACCTGGACATAAGGGGCTTCTTACGAAGGCCATTATTTAGGCCCGGTTTATACCACAAAGACCGAATACCTTAGGGAGTGTTCGGCGTCGCGAGTTTGGCCCTATATGCATCAGCTCCGAATCATTGTCTTTGGTCAAATGTTGGGTTTTCCCGGCTCCTGTGTTTTGATGCCTTACGTTCCGCTTTACCGGCTAAGGTAGCACCAGGAGAACTACTGCGATTGTGCCCTGGTTCATCCGGACGAGCACATCGGTAGAGAAAGCCGAAAATTGACTATCATGATCTAGCGCGAGACTGGTCAACCACTTGATGACCCATGGGAATGTTAGAATTCCTCCGCCTTAATGAAGGGCCGCTTTCCGGCCAGGCATATACGCACCCCGGGATCGGGAGAGTGCGGAGCCACCAGGGGCTATCTAGTAGCCCCACTGTCAAACTCCTATGGCTAAGTGAAAGTGTTAAAGCATCATAGTCCGGTTGCCTCGCTCGCTCCACTATCACCTCCTTAATAGGACCAAGACGTTGGGTTAAGTGTGAACGCGTGTTTCTGCGAACACCTCCGCATTATATGCGTGGGGGTTGAAGCCGACGACTGTAATCTTTCAGGTTATACACATGTATACATAAACGGCCGCCCAGGAGGCATCACATTACTTTCAGGAAAAAGTATAAAAGTAGCCTTATGAAAATTTATAAAAGCATTTTGCTTACAACGAGATTACATGTCACTCAAACATAATATTTTTTGAGCACTGGGTCTCTATCAAACGAGCACCCTCAAGAACTTCCTCAAAGTAGTGCTCAGCAGCCCTTCGACCTATGGCCGAATCCTGCGCTGCAACCGTGGTAGCATCCATCTCTGCCCAGTATGCTTTAGCACGGGCAAAGGCCATTCATGCGCCTTCTATGCATGCCGACCTCTTCATTGCATTTATGTGCGGCACCACGTCAAGGAACTGCTGCACCAAGCTGAAATAGCTGCTCGGTTTCGGCCATAGCTGATCCACAACAGAGCTCATGGAGAGTCCGGACAACCTATTTAGTTCGGCCCATTCGGCTAATTGGTCCTTCAATGAAAGCGGACGCTCGGGAGAAAGGAATTGTTTCTAAAACAGTTGGTCTACTTCACGGTCCGTCTGACTCTGGAAGTATTTGGCCGTAGCGGCAGTGCTCGCCGCCAAATCCATATACACATCCCCCGAACTCCACAGCCGATCCAGAGGGGCATACCGTGGACCTCCAAACTTCCTCTGCAGCATAAAGGATTTCCCGGCTACAATATCCCCGGCTTCCCGCAGCTCCTCCTTCTTTGCCCTCATAGCAGAGCGGAGGTCTTTTCCCGTTGCAGCAGCCTTCTCAAGGTCCGATGCCTTCGCCTGGTTTTCCTTTTCAAGAGCCCGGCAACGGTCGACGGCGGCTTTCAATTCTACGGCCATATTGGCCATCTTATCCCGGCTCTCGCCATGCGCGGCCTTCTCGGCTCGCAACTCTTCGGCCACCTTCAAAGCAGCCACATTACCCAATCTCGCTTGTTCCTTGGCTCGGGCAAGTTCCGCCCGCAAGGCTTCAACAGTGGCAGCTCCATCTGCAGTAATAACATGTTAAATATACTGCCTTCATGCTGCTCTTACTATGCGGCGTTTACCAGATAATAACACCTACCCTGCGCCTCGTCAAGCCTTTTGTTAACAAGCTCGATGTCGGCATCTGCCGCATCCAACTGCCGTTTTAAATGGGCAAACTCGCTAGTCCGGCTAGCCACCGGAGCCTCCATCACCTGCTCATAAAAGCACTATGGTTACAACCTATGATTATGATCCTCTGATCGTCATCGTTCTCAACGATAACCAGAGTCTCAGGGGCTATTATCTACACAGGGCACAGTTAGCATGTGCAGGACTATCATACATTATTTTACGTACCTCAAAACCTGTCAGTAGACTCATAAAAGCTTTATGCAATCCGCTTTCAGCGGACGAGATTCTCTCCATCACCGTATTCATCAGCACATGGTGTTCATCTGAGATGGCCGCTCGCCCCACCAACTCCCTCAGAACATCCGACCGCACACTAGACGGTGTCAGACTCGTTTGTCTGCTCTCTTCGGGAGCCGGACACTGGGAACTTCGGGGGTCGACGGGATTATCTTCTGGCCTCGCCGGACTCAGAGAGGCCCTCCACGACGACACTTTAGGGTCGCCCGCTTCCGGAGCGGAGGAGTCCGGAGGAGGCGTTTCGCTCTCCATCATCTTTGGAAGAAGATCCCCCAAAGACGAGCTCATTTGAGAGGGGCTAAGGCCCGAACTGCAAAGATACATGCAGTGGTTACCTTCTCAGAAGAAAAGACGACATATCTGTACTATCAAGTTATTTTGGGTCACTTACGACTCGTGGGAGAATTGATCACCCCAAGGACTTTGTGCGGCAACCGCACCCCCCGGGGTAGGACCCTCTGTGGGAGACTTCTTCTCCCGTTTGGAAGCTTCGGCTTCCGAATCCCCAGACGCAATCCTTTTCCTCTTCTGATCATCTTCCTTCATGGAGACGCTCGCTCCCTCGGCTAGAGCGGCCAATGTTGGGGGCCCGCGACCGCTCGCATTTTCCTGCAAGGGCTCCGGGCAAGGTGCGGTCTGGAGCATCTTTTCCAATATCGGATTTTCCAAACCCTCAAGGAGGGGGGCCGAGCACCGAATCAACTTCGCCTTCGTTAGCCAGTCCTAGTCAAAAAGCAAACTCTCAGAAATAACTTAGCATCAAAGGAGAGGTAGTACGCTCGGTCGGAAGACGCCTTACCTGCTCGGCGGCGCGGTTGCTACTCAGGCCTGCGTCCTCGGTGATTTCCGGACACTCCACTTGAGGTCCGAAGAACGACTTGTACATCTCCTTGTGCGTCAGGCCGAGGAAATTTTGAATGGCGTGCGGTCCCTCGGGATTGAACTCCCACAAGCGAAGAGGTCGGCGTTTGCAAGGCTGGACTTGACGAACCAGCATAACTTGTGTTACCGCGACCAAACTGAAATCTCCATTAAAGAGATCTTGAATGCGGCTTTGCAGTATAGGCACGTCCTTGGCCGGACCCCAGCTCAATCCTCTGCAAATCCATGACATCAGTTGTGGAGGAGGGCCCGGGTGGAAAACGGGGGCGGCCGCCCACTTGGCACTTCTAGGAGCCGTGATGTAGAACCACTCCTGTTGCCACAATTCAGACACCTCTGGAATGGAACCTTTGGGCCACACAGCTCCTGTCATCTTGCGTATTGAGGCACCTCCACATGCCGCATGTTGCCCCTCGATCATCTTCGGCTTTACTTCAAAAGTCTTGAGCCATAGGCCAAAGTGAGGGGTAACCCGGAGGAAGGCCTCGCACACAACAATAAACGTCGTGATATGAAGAAAGGAGTCCGGAGCTAGATCATGGAAATCTAGCCCGTAGTAAAACATCAAGCCCCTAACAAAAGGATCCAATGCAAGGCCTAGACCTCGGAGGAAGTGGGAGACGAACACGACGCTCTCGTTGGGTTCGGGGGAGGGGACGGCCTGCCCCCGGGGAGGCAGCCGATGCAGAATCTCGGCGGTCAGATATTTGGCCTCCCTCAACTTTTTGACGTCTTCTTCCGTGACGGAAGAAGGCACCCATCGGCCTTGAAGGCTAGATCCGGACATGACTGAAGGTTCGGAGCACCTGACCTGAACTTTGGGCGTTTGAGCTTGAGGTGGGGGAAGGATTCGATTGAGCATGGGAGGGAAAAATAAAAGGCCTCGTCCCTTTATAAAGAGGGTGGATATCGAGCGTCCTCTCCGTGTCTGTTTGGACTTGCCTATGATCTAGGAGTCCTAGAAGCGGTTGGGTTACCCACGCCCGTATTGATGAGAATCCCGGAATAAGGGGATACGATCTCTGCTTTGACAAGACGTGCCAAGGAAACCGCATCGCATAACGCGCTGAGGTGGGATAATGAAACGACTCGGATAAAGGCTTGGCCGTGGTGTATCACGCTACGGAATACGTCAGCAGATTAGATTTGTGTAAATATTATTCCCTCTATGGCAACATGTGGAAAACTTATTTTGCAGAGCCGGACACTATCTTTGTGTTTAAAATTTTCTATAAAGTACTTGGAGGAGGAACCCGCCTTGCAATGCCGAAGATAATCTGCGCGCCGGACTCGTCATCATTGAAGCCTGGTTCAGGGGCTACTGAGGGAGTCCTGGATTAGGGGGTGTCCGGATGGCCGGACTATACCTTCAGCCGGACTCCTGGACTATGAAGATACAAGATTGAAGACTTTGTCCCGTGTCCGGAAGGGACTTTCCTTGGCATGGAAGGCAAGCTTGGCGATACGGATGTTCAGATATCCTACCATTGTAACCAACTCTATGTAACCCTAACCCTCTCCGGTGTCTATATAAACCAGAGGGTTTTAGTCCGTAGGACAACATACACATCAACAATCATACCATAGGCTAGCTTCTAGGGTTTAGCCTCTCTGATCTCGTGGTAGATCTACTCTTGTACTACCCATATCATCAATATTAATCAAGCAGGACGTAGGGTTTTACCTCCATCGAGAGGGCCCGAACCTGGGTAAAACTTCGTGTCCCTTGCCTCCTGTTACCATCCGGCCTAGACGCACAGTTTGGGACCCCCTACCCGAGATCCGCCGGTTTTGACACCGACACCTATTCAAATACAAAACAAATATGATGGAAAAGAACTACTAAAATTAGCAGTAGCGAGTGGATAAAATTAGCAGCAGCGCCACAGTAGCAGTAGTGCATCCAGGCAAAGTGCGCTAGAGCTATTAGCAGTAGCGAGCTTCCACGAAGCGCGCTGCTGCTAAACTTGTATAGTAGTAGCGCAGGTGTGCACGCGCTACTGCTACGGGTTAGCTGTAGCGCCTTATTAGTAGCGCCGGTCCCCATGCTACTGATATACCTAGAACCCGTGCTGCTGGTCGCCTTTTCCCTAGTAGTGCGGTGATTGCCATCCCCACCCCAGGAACATGCTGGGTGCCAGTCCAGATCGAGGACAGCAAAGAGGAATCAGATGCGGCACAAGGAGATCTGGGAGCGAGCTCGAGCCAGATGGGGATGGAGAAGCAGGGGAGGGAGAAGAAGGAGAAGATCCACACCCCGCGCAGATCCCCACGCTTCCTCCGCAGATCGCCGTGTCTTCAGGGCGCGACTAGATTCACGTCGGAGGGCTAGGCTTCTCCCCTGCCGGCAGTCGCTTTTGGCTGCTGGCTGGGGAGGAGTCTGATGAGGAAGACAACGACTCATCAGAATCCCGAGGTAAAACCAACATAGCTCAGAAATATCTTTTGAATTCATGCCAAAATGAAATGACTATGAGTCATATCAAAGGCATAAGAAAAGCTTCGAATAATGAAGTTGGGAAAAAGGATGACAGGAAAAATGTGGATAATCAAAAATACAAAGAAAGAGATTCAAGGAAATGGGGGGAAAATTACTTAAATGATAGATAATCTAGATGGGAATAATAGATGTATTATGGATGGCAGATTGGTTATAGAAAAAATGAGGGGAAAACCTGATATACCAGATTTTTGGTCTAAGATTGGGTTAGATGTAGATATTCTGGTAGTTTCCAATTGTGAGATCAATACTGACGATGATAGTAAACTCACAAAAAAGCAGATAGTGGAAAAAAATTGACACTGGTGACAGTCTGGAGAACTGGGCCATGGATTTGAGCCCAACTGTAGGGCATCATGACCCAAATATTGAGAAAACGGGGAGAGAAAGTACGCTTTCAAACTCCTTCACCCTGCTAAACTCCTGCCCAGACCTCTATATAAAGAGCAGAGAAGAGGGGGAGTCGATTTTACGGTTTCCGAGTGCGCCACAGTGGGGAGAAAGAGACATGGACAAAAATGGAGGAAGATTTCGAGGAGGGGGGCGATTCAACAAGGGGGAAGAGCAAGGTGATAACCCACAAGTATAGGGGATCGCAATAGTTTTCGATAAGTAAGAGTGTCGAACCCAACGAGGAGCTAAAGGAGGAACAAATATTCCCTCAAGTTCTATCGACCACCGATACAACTCTACGCACGCTTGACGTTCGCTTTACCTAGAACAAGTATGAAACTAGAAGTACTTTGTAGGAGTTGTTGGATAGGTTTGCAAGGTAATAAAGAGCAAGTAAATAAAAAGTAGGGGCTGTTTAGATAAAGACACAACTAAGTTAGTTTTAGTAAAGAGCTTTTTGTTACGAGAAAGTTATTTGTCCCTAGGCAATCGATAACTAGACCGGTAATCATTATTGCAATTTTATATGAGGGAGAGGCATAAGCTAACATACTTTCTCTACTTGGATCATATGCACTTATGATTGGAACTCTAGCAAGCATCCGCAACTACTAAAGATCATTAAGGTAAAACCCAACCATAGCATTAAAGTATCAAGTCCTCTTTATCCCATACGCAACAACCCCCTTACTCGGGTTTGTGTTTCAGTCACTCATGCAAACCCACTATAAGAGAATCATAAACGTATTGCAACACCGTACAACAGGAATCCCTCACGCTTGCGCGAGATGGAGAGCACCATAGGACAGCACCAATAATAAAACATGCAACTCAAACCAATCATGATCATCAAATAACCCATAGGATAAAACGGATCTACTCAAACATCATAGGATAGCAATACATCATTGGGAAATAATATATAGCGTTGAGCACCATGTTTAAGTAGAGACTACAGCGGGTAAGAGATAGGTTACACCGCTGCATAGAGGGGGGAAGAGTTGGTGATGATGGCGGTGAAGTTGTTGGTGAAGATTGCGGTGATGACGATGGCCCCCGGTGGCACTCCGGTGCCACCGGAAGCGAGGGGGAGAGGGGCCCCCTTCTTCTTCTTCTTATTCCTTGACCTCCTCCCTAGATGGGAGAAGGGTTTCCCCTCTGGTCCTTGGCCTCCATGGCATGGGAGGGGCGAGAGCCCCTCCGAGATTGGATATGTCTCTCTGTCTCTCTCTGTTTCTGCGTTCTCAGATTCTACCCTATCACCGTTTCTTATATTCCTGGAGATCCGTAACTCCGATTGGGCTGAAATTTTAACACGATCTCTATCCGGATATTAGCTTTCTTGCAGCGAAATAAGGGCATAAACCGCCTTACGGGGTGGCCACGAGGGTCAGGGGCGCGCCCCCTACCTCGTGGCCCCCTCGTACATCGTCTCGCGTGGATTTTTATTCCCAAAAATCATATATATTCCAAAAAAATCTTCGTCAGTTTTTATCCCGTTTGGACTCCGTTTGATATGGATATTCTGTGAAACAAACAACATCCAACAAACAGGAACTGGCACTAGGCACTGTATTAATATGTTAGTCCCAAAAAATAGTATAAAAAGTTGCCAAAAGTATATGAAAGTTGTAGAATATTGGCATGGAACAATCAAAAATTATAGATACGACGGAGACGTATCAGCATCCCCAAGCTTAATTCCTGCTCGTCCTCGAGTAGGTAAATGATAAAAAAGATAATTTTTGATATGGAATGCTACCTAGCATAATCTTGATCACATATCTAATCATGGCATGAATATTAATATACGAGTGATTCAAAGCAATAGTCTATCATTTGACATAAAAACAATAATCCTTCAAGCCTACTAATAAAGCAATCATGTCTTTTTGAAATAACATGGCCAAAGAAAGTTATCCCTACAAAATCATATAGTCTGGCTATGCTCCATATTCACCACACAAAATATTCAAATCATGCACAACCCTGATGACAAGCCAAGCAATTGTTTCATACTTTTGATGTTCTCAAACCTTTTCAACTTTCACACAATACATGAGCGTGGGCCATGGACATAGCACTATAGGTGGAATAGAATGGTGGTTGTGGAGAGGACAAAAAGGAGAAGATAGTCTCACATCAACTAGGCGTATCAACGGGCTATGGAGATGCCCATCAATAGATATCAATGTGAGTGAGTAGGGGTTGCCATGCAATGGATGCACTAAGAGTTATAAGTATATGAAAGCTCAAACTGAAACTAAGTGGGTGTGCATCCAACTTGCTTGCTCATGAAGACCTACGGCATTTGAGTAACCCCATCATCGGAATATACAAGCCAAGTTCTATAATGAAAATTCTCACTAGTATATGAAAGTGATAACTCAAGAGACTCTCTATATGAAGAATTGTTGGGGAACGTTGCAGAAAACAAAAATTTTCCTACGGTTTCACCAAGATCCATCTAGGAGTTCATCTAGCAACGAGTGATTGGATTTCATCTACATACCTTTGTAGATCACGCGCGGAAGCGTTCAAAGAACGGGGATGAGGAAGGCGCACTCGACGTGATCCAAATCACCGGAGATCCTAGCGCCGAACGGACGGCACCTCCGCATTCAACACACGTACGGTCAGCGTGACGTCTCCTCCTTCTTGATCCAGCAAGGGGGAGAAGAGGTTGAGGAAGATGGCTCCAGCAGCAGCACGACGGCGTGGTGGTGATGGAGCTGCAGTACTCCGGCAGGGCTTCGCCAAGCTCTATGGAGGAGGAGGATGTGTTGGAGAGGGAGAGGGAGGCACCAAAGGCATGGTTGAGAGGCCCTCCTTCCCCCACTATATATAGGGAGCCTAGGGGGGCGCCGGCCCTAGGAGATGCAATCTCCTAGGGGGGCGGCGGCCAAGGGAGGAATCCCTCCTCCCCAAGGCACCTAGGAGGTGCCTTCCCCCTTTAGGACTCTTCCTTTCTTGATCTCCTGGCACATGGGCCTCTTCGGGCTGGTGCCCTTGGCCCATATGGGCCAAGGTGCACACCCCTACAGCCCATGTGGCCCCCCGGGGCAGGTGGCCCCACCCGGTGGACCCCCGGGACCCTTCCGGTGGTCCCGGTACAATACCGGTGACCCCGAAACTTGTCCCGACGGCCGAAATAGCACTTCCTATATATAATTCTTTACCTCCGGACCATTCCGGAACTCCTCCTGACGTCCGGGATCTCATCCGGGACTCCGAACAACATTCGGGTTACTGCATATACATATCCCTACAACCCTAGCGTCACCGAACCTTAAGTGTGTAGACCCTACGGGTTCGGGAGACATGTAGACATGACCGAGATCGCTCTCCGGTCAATAACCAACAGCGGGATCTGGATACCCATGTTGGCTCCCACATGCTCCTCGATGATCTCATCGGATGAACCACGATGTCGAGGATTCAAGCAACCCCGTATACAATTCCCTTTGTCAATCAGTATGCTACTTGCCCGAGATTCGATCGTCGGTATCCCAATACCTTGTTCAATCTCGTTACTGGCAATTCACTTTACTCGTACCGTAATGCATGATCCCGTGACCAGACACTTGGTCACTTTGAGCTCATAATGATGATGTATTACCGAGTGGGCCCAGTGATACCTCTCCGTCATACGGAGTGACAAATCCCAGTCTTGATCCGTGTCAACCCAACAGACACTTTCGGAGATACCCGTAGTATACCTTTATAGTCACCCAGTTACGTTGTGACGTTTGGTACACCCAAAGCACTCCTACGGTATCCGGGAGTTACACGATCTCATGGTCTAAGGAAAAGATACTTGACATTGGAAAAACTCTAGCAAACGAACTATACGATCTTATGCTATGTTTAGGATTGGGTCTTGTCCATCACATCATTCTCCTAATGATGTGATCTCGTTATCAATGACATCCAATGTCCATAGTCAGGAAACCATGACTATCTGTTGATCAACGAGCTAGTCAACTAGAGGGTTACTAGGGACATGTTGGTGTCTATTATTCACACATTATTACGATTTCCGGATAACACAATTATAGCATGAATAAAGACAATTATCATGAACAAGGAAATATAATAATAATGCTTTTATTATTGCCTCTAGGGCATATTTCCAACAGTCTCCCACTTGCACTAGAGTCAATAATCTAGTTACATTGTGATGAATCGAACACCCATGGAATTCTGGTGTTGATCATGTTTTGCTCTAGGGAGAGGTTTAGTCAATGGATCTGCTACATTCAGGTCCGTATGTACTTTACAAATATCTATGTCTCCATCTTGAACATTTTCACGAATGGAGTTGAAGCGACGCTTGATGTGCCTGGTCTTCTTGTGAAACCTGGGCTCCTTGGCAAGTGCAATAGCTCCAGTGTTGTCACAGAAGAGTTTGATTGGCCCCGACGCATTGGGTATGACTCCTAGGTCGGTGATGAACTCCTTCACCCAAACTGCTTCATGTGCTGCCTCCGAGGCTGCCATGTACTCCGCTTCACATGTAGATCCCGCCACGACGCTCTACTTGCAATTGCACCAGCTTACTGCCCCACCATTCAAAATATACACGTATCCGGTTTGTGACTTTGAGTCATCCAGATCTGTGTCGAAGCTAGCGTCGACGTAACCCTTTACGACGAGCTCTTCGTCACCTCCATAGACGAGAAACATTTCCTTAGTCCTTTTCAGGTACTTCAGGATATTCTTGACCGCTGTCCAGTGTTCCTTGCCGGGATTACTTTGGTACCTACCTACCAAACTTACGACAAGGTTTACATCAGGTCTGGTACACAGCATGGCATACATAATAGAACCTATGGTTGAGGCATAGGGGATGACACTCATCTCTTCTATATCTTCTGCCGTGGTCGGACATTGAGCTGAGCTCAATTTCACACCTTGCAACACAGGCAAGAACCCCTTCTTAGACTGATCCATATTGAACTTCTTCAATATCTTATCAAGATATGTGCTTTGTGAAAGACCTATGAGGCGTCTTGATCTGTCTCTATAGATCTTGATGCCTAATATATAAGCAGCTTCTCCAAGTTCCTTCATTGAAAAACTCTTATTCAAGTAGGCCTTAATGCTGTCCAAAAGCTCTATATCATTTCCCATCAAAAGTATGTCATCTACATATAATATGAGAAATGCTACAGAGCTCCCACTCACTTTCTTGTAAACGCATGCTTCTCCATAAGTCTGCGTAAACCCAAACGCTTTGATCATCTCATCAAAGCGAATGTTCCAACTCCGAGATGCTTGCACCAGCCCATAAATCGAGCGTTGGAGCTTGCACACCATGTTAGCATTCTTAGGATCGACAAAACCTTCCGGCTGCATCATATACAATTCTTCCTTAAGGAAACCATTAAGGAATGTCGTTTTGACGTCCATTTGCCATATCTCATAATCATAGAATGCGGCAATTGCTAACATGATTTGGACGTACTTTAGCTTCTCTACCGGTGAGAAAGTCTCATCATAGTCAACCCCTTGAACTTGTCGATAACCCTTAGCGACAAGCCGAGCTTTATAGATGGTCACATTACCATCCGCGTCTGTCTTCTTCTTAAAGATCCATTTATTTTCTATGGCTCGCCGCTCAACAGGCAAGTCAGTCAAAGTCCATACTTCGTTTTCATACATGGATCCTATCTCGGATTTCATGGCTTCTAGCCATTTGTCGGAATCCGGGCCCGCCATCGCTTCTTCATAGTTCGAAGGTTCACCGTTGTCTAACAACATGATTTCCAAGACAGGGTTGCCGTACCACTCTGGTGCGGAACGTGTCCTTGTGGACCTACGAATTTCAGTAGGAGCTTGATCAGAAGTATCCTGATCATCATCATTAACTTCCTCTCTAGTCGGTGCAGGCACCTCAGGAACATTTTCTTGAGTTGCGCCATTTTCCGGTTCAAGAGGTAATACTTCATCAAGTTCTACTTTCCTCCCACTTACTTCTTTCGAGAGAAACTCCTTCTCTAGAAAGGATCCATTCTTGGCAACAAAGATCTTGCCTTTGGATCTGAGGTAGAAGGTATACCCAATAGTTTCTTTAGGGTATCCTATGAAGACGCATTTTTCCGACTTGGGTTCGAGCTTTTCAGGTTGAAGTTTCTTGACATAAGCATCGCATCCCCAAACTTTCAGAAACGACAGCTTAGGTTTATTCCCAAACCATAATTCATACGGTGTCGTCTCAACGGATTTCGACGGAGCCCTATTTAAAGTGAATGCGGCAGTCTCTAGAGCATACCCCCAAAAAGATAGCGGTAAATCGGCAAGAGACATCATAGATCGCACCATATCTAATAGAGTGCGATTACGACGTTCGGACACACCATTACGCTGAGGTGTTCCAGGCGGCGTGAGCTGTGAAACTATTCCACATTTTCTGAAGTGTGTGCCAAACTCATGACTCAAGTATTCTCCTCCACGATCTGATCGCAGGAACTTGATTTTCCTGTCACGTTGATTCTCAACCTCACTCTGAAATTCCTTGAACTTTTCAAAGGTCTCAGACTTGTGTTTCATTAAGTAGACATACCCATATCTACTCAAGTCATCAGTGAGGGTGAGAACATAACGATAGCCACCGCGAGCCTCAACACTCATTGGACCACACACATCAGTATGTATGATTTCCAATAAGTTGGTTGCTCGCTCCATTGTTCCTGAGAATGGAGTCTTGGTCATTTTACCCATGAGGCATGGTTCGCACGTGTCAAATGATTCGTAATCAAGAGACTCTAAAAGTCCATCAGCATGGAGCTTCTTCATGCATTTGACACCTATGTGACCAAGGCGGCAGTGCCACAAGTATGTGGGACTATCATTATCAATCTTACATCTTTTGGTACTCACACTATGAACATGTGTAGCATTACGCTCGAGATTCATTAAGAATAAACCATTCACCATCGGAGCATGACCATAAAACATATCTCTCATATAAATAGAACAACCATTATTCTCGGATTTAAATGAGTAGCCATCTCGAATAAAATGAGATCCTGATACAATGTTCATGCTCAAACTTGGCACTAAATAACAATTATTGAGGTTCAAAACTAACCCCGTAGGTAAATGTAGAGGTAGCGTGCCGACGGCGATCACATCGACCTTGGAACCATTCCCGATGCGCATCGTCACCTCGTCCTTCGCCAGTCTCCGCTTATTCCGCAGCTCCTGCTTTGAGTTACAAATGTGAGCAACTGCACCGGTATCAAATACCCAGGAGCTACTACGAGTACTGGTAAGGTACACATCAATTACATGTATATCACATATACCTTTCGTTTTGCCGGCCTTCTTGTCTGCTAAGTATTTGGGGCAGTTCCGCTTCCAGTGACCACTTTCCTTGCAATAAAAGCACTCAGTCTCGGGCTTGGGTCCATTCTTTGGCTTCTTCCCGGCAGCTTGCTTGCCAGGCGCGGCAAATCCCTTGCCGTCCTTCTTGAAGGTTTTCTTACCCTTGCCTTTCTTGAACTTAGTGGTTTTATTCACCATCAACACTTGATGTTCCTTTTTGACTTCTACCTCTGCTGATTTCAGCATTGCAAATACTTCAGGAATGGTATTTTCCATCCCCTGCATATTGAAGTTCATCACAAAGCTCTTGTAGCTCGGTGGAAGCGACTGAAGGATTCTGTCAATGACCGCGTCATCCGGGAGATTAACTCCCAGCTGAGTCAAGCGGTTATGTAACCCAGACATTGTGAGTATGTGCTCACTGACAGAAATATTTTCCTCCATCTTACAGCTGAAGAATTTGTCAGAGACTTCATATCTCTCGACCCGGGCATGAGCTTGGAAAACCATTTTCAGCTCTTCCAACATCTCATATGCTCCGTGTCTCTCAAAACGCTTTTGGAGCCCCGGCTCTAAGCTGTAAAGCATGCCGCACTGAACAAGGGAGTAGTCATCGGTACGTGCCTCCCAAGCGTTCATAACGTCTTGTTCTGCAGGGAGAACAGGTGCATCACCCAGCGGTGCTTGTAGGACATAATCTTTCTTGGCAGCTATGAGGATGATCCTCAGGTTCCGGACCCAGTCCGTGTAGTTGCTGCCATCGTCTTTCAGCTTGGTTTTCTCTAGGAACGCGTTGAAGTTGAGGACTACGTTGGCCATTTGATCTACAAGACATATTGTAAAGATTTTAGACTAAGTTCATGATAATTAAGTTCATCTACTCAAATTATTCAATGAACTCCCACTTAGATAGACATCCCTCCTGTAATCTAAGTATAACATGATCCGAGTTAACTAGGCCGTGTCCAATCATCACGTGAGACGGACTAGTCAACATCGGTGAACATCTTCATGTTGATCGTATCTTCTATACGACTCATGCTCGACCTTTCGGTCTTTTGTGTTCCGAGGCCATGTCTGTACATGCTAGGCTCGTCAAGTCAACCTAAGTGTTTGCACGTGTAAATCTGTCTTACACCCGTTGTATGTGAACGTTGGAATCTATCACACCCGATCATCACGTGGTGCTTCAGAACAACGAACTGTCACAATGGTGCACAGTTAGGGGGAACACTTTCTTGAAATTATTATGAGGGATCATCTTATTTACTACCATCGTTCTAAGCAAACAAGATGCAAAAACATGATAAACATCACATGCAATCAAATAATAATAGTGACATGATATGGCCAATATCACATAGCTCCTTTGATCTCCATCTTGGGGCTCCATGATCATCTTGTCACCGGCATGACACCATGATCTCCATCATCGTGTCTCCATGAAGTTGCTCGCCAACTATTACTTCCACTACTATGGCTAACAGGTTTAGCAATAAAGTAAAGTAATTTACATGGCGTTTCTCAATGACACGCATGTCATACAAAAAATAAAGACAACTCCTATGGCTCCTGCCGGTTGTCATACTCATCGACATGCAAGTCGTGATTCCTATTACAATAGCATGAACATCTCATACATCACATATATATCATTCATCATTCATCACAACTTTGGCCATATCATATCACAAAGCACTTGCTGCAAAAACAAGTTAGACATCCTCTAATTGTTGTTGCAAGTTTTACGTGGCTGAAATAGGGTTCTAGCAAGAACGTTTTCTTACCTACGTTAAAGCCATAACATGATCTGTCAACTTCTTTTTACCCTTCATAAGGACCCTTTTCATCGAATCCGCTCCAACTAAAGTGGGAGAGATAGACACCCGCCAGCCACCTTATGCAACTAGTGCATGTCAGTCGGTGGAACCGGTCTCACGTAAGCGTACGTGTAAGGTTGGTCCGGGCCGCTTCATCCCAGAATACCGTTGAAGCAAGATAAGACTAGTAGCGGCAAGAAAGTTGACAACATCAACGCCCACAACAAATTGTGTTCTACTCGTGCAAGAGAACTACGCATAGACCTAGCTCATGATGCCACTGTTGGGGAATGTTGCAGAAAACAAAAATTTTCCTACGGTTTCACCAAGATCCATCTAGGAGTTCATCTAGCAACGAGTGATCGGATTGCATCTACATACCTTTGTAGATCACGCACGGAAGCGTTCAAAGAACGGGGATGAGGAAGGCGTACTCGACGTGATCCAAATCACCGGAGATCCTAGCGCCGAACGGATGGCACCTCCGCGTTCAACACACATACGGTCAGCGTGACGTCTCCTCCTTCTTGATCCAGCAAGGGGGAGAAGAGGTTGAGGAAG
This sequence comes from Triticum urartu, assembly GCF_003073215.2. Lineage (NCBI taxonomy): Eukaryota > Viridiplantae > Streptophyta > Magnoliopsida > Poales > Poaceae > Triticum > Triticum urartu. The sequence goes on along the minus strand of NW_024114281.1, from coordinate 52,081 downwards.
ATGGCTCCAGCAGCAGCACGACGGCGTGGTGGTGATGGAGCTGCAGTACTCCGGCAGGGCTTCGCCAAGCTCTATGGAGGAGGAGGATGTGTTGGAGAGGAAGAGGGAGGCACCAAAGGCGTGGTTGAGAGGCCCTCCTTCCCCCACTATATATAGGGATCCTAGGGGGGGCGCCGGCCCTAGGAGATGCAATCTTCTAGGAGGCTCCGGCCAAGGGAGGAATCCCTCCTCCCCAAGGCACCTAGGAGGTGCCTTCCCCCTTTAGGACTCTTCCTTTCTTGATCTCCTGGCACATGGGCCTCTTGGGGCTGGTGCCCTTGGCACATATAGGCCAAGGCGCACACCCCTACAGCCCATGTGGCCCCCCGGGGAAGGTGGCCCCACCCGGTGGACCCCCGGGACCCTTCCGGTGGTCCCGGTACAATACCGGTGACCCCGAAACTTGTCCCGACGGCCGAAATAGCACTTCCTATATATAATTCTTTACCTCCGGACCATTCCGGAACTCCTCGTGACGTCCGGGATCTCATCCGGGACTCTGAACAACATTCGGGTTACTGCATATACATATCCCTACAACCCTAGCGTCACCGAACCTTAAGTGTGTAGAGCCTACGGGTTCGGGAGACATGTAGACATGACCGAGATCGCTCTCCGGTCAATAACCAACAGTGGGATCTGGATACCCATGTTGGCTCCCACATGCTCCTCGATGATCTCATCGGATGAACCATGATGTCGAGGATTCAAGCAACCCCGTATACAATTCCCTTTGTCAATCGGTATGCTACTTGCCCGAGATTCGATCGTCGGTATCCCAATACCTTGTTCAATCTCGTTACCGGCAAGTCACTTTACTCGTACCGTAATGCATGATCCCGTGACCAGAAACTTGGTCACTTTGAGCTCATAATGATGATGTATTACCGAGTGGGCCCAGTGATACCTCTCCGTCATACGGAGTGACAAATCCCAGTCTTGATCCGTGTCAACCCAATAGACACTTTCGGAGATACCCGTAGTATACCTTTATAGTCACCCAGTTACGTTGTGACGTTTGGTACACCCAAAGCACTCCTACGGTATCCGGGAGTTACACGATCTCATGGTCTAAGGAAAAGATACTTGACATTGGAAAAACTCTAGCAAACGAACTATATGATCTTATGCTATGTTTAGGATTGGGTCTTGTCCATCACATCATTCTCCTAATGATGTGATCTCGTTATCAATGACATCCAATGTCCATAGTCAGGAAACCATGACTATCTGTTGATCAACGAGCTAGTCAACTAGAGGCTTACTAGGGACATGTTGGTGTCTATTATTCACACATGTATTACGATTTCTGGATAACACAATTATAGCATGAATAAAGGCAATTATCATGAACAAGGAAATATAATAATAATGATTTTATTATTGCCTCTAGGGCATATTTCCAACAAGAATATGGTGCTACTCTGAAGCACAAGTGTGGTAAAAGGATAGTAACATTGCCCCTTCTCTCTTTTTCTCTCATTTTTTATATTTTTTTGGCCTTTCTCTTTTTTCTTTTTCGTCCGGAGTCTCATCCCGACTTGTGGGGGAATCATAGTCTCCATCATCCTTTACTCACTGGGGCAATGCTCTAATAGTGATGATCATCACACTTTTATTTACTTACAACTCGATATTACAACTCGAAACTAGCACAAAGATATGAATCTATATGAATGCCTCCAGCTATGTACCGGGATGTGCAATGATGTAGCGTAGCAGTGACATCAAAAAACGGACAAGCCATGAAAACATCATGCTAGCTATCTTACGATCATGCAAAGCAATATGGCAATGAATGCTCAAGTCATGTATATGATGATGATGGAAGTTGCATGGCAATATATCTCGGAATGGCTATGGAAATGCCATGATAGGTAGGTATGGTGGCTGTTTTGAGGAAGGTATATGGTGGGTTTATGGTACCGGCGAAAGTTGTGCGATACTAGAGAGGCTAGCAATGATGGAAGGGTGAGGGTGCGTATAATCCATGGACTCAACATTAGTCATAATGAACTCACATACTTATTGCAACAATCTATTAGTCATCGAAACAAAGTACTACGCGCATGTTCCTAGGGGGATAGATTGGTAGGAAAACACCATCGCTCGTCCCCGACCGCCACTCATAAGGAAGACAACCAATAAATAAATCATGCTCCGACTTCGTTACATAACGGTTCACCATACGTGCATGCTACGGGAATCACAAACCTCAACACAAGTATTTCTACTAATCCACAACTACCCACTAGCATGACTCTAATAGCACCATCTTTATATCGCAAAACTATTGCAAGGAATCAAACAGACCATATTTAGTGATCTACAAGTTTTATGTAGGGTTTTATGACTAACCATGTGAATGACCAATTCCTGTCATCTCTCTAAATAGATATAAGTGAAGCAAGAGAGTTAATTTCTTTCTACAAAAGATATGCCCACGCTCTAACAAATATAAGTGAAGCAAAAGAGCATTCTACAAATGGCGGTTTCCTATGTAAAGAGAAACAGGCAATCCAAACTTCAAATGATATAAGTGGAGCACATGAAGCATTCTATAAAGCCATACTCAAAAGATATAAGTGGAGTGCATAGAGCATTCTATAAATCAACCAAGGACTATCTCATACCAGCATGGTGCATAAAAGAAAAATGAAAACTAAAAGCAAAATACGCTCCAAGATTGCACATATCGCATGAACGAAACGAATCCGAAAACATACCGATACTTGTTGAAGAAAGAGGGGATGCCATCTAGGGCATCCCCAAGCTTAGACGCTTGAGTCTCCTTGAATATTTACTTGTGGTGCCTCGGGCATCCCCAAGCTTGAGCTCTTGCCTCTCTTCCTTCTTCCCATATCGAGATCTTCTCGATCATCGAATAGTTCATCCACACAAAACTTCAACAGAAAACTTGGTAAGATCCGTTAGTATAATAAAGCAAATCACTACTCTAAGTACTGTTGCAAACCAATTCATATTTTGCTTTTGCATTGTGTCTACTGTAATATAACTTTTTCATGGCTTAATCTACTGATATAATTCGATAGTTTCATCAAAACAAGCAAACTATGCATCAAAAACAGAATCTGTGTAAAACAGAACAGTATGTAATAATCTGAACATTCACCATACTTATGATAGTTGAAAAATTCTACCAGAATTATGAAGACAGTGCAAAAAGAATCAGAACCATTTGACGTTCCAGCTAAAAATGTAAAATCGTGCACTACGGCCAAAGTTTCTGTCGTGCACCGTACAGACCATCAAGCAAATGTAAATATCCTAAAGGAAAACCTTGGTACATTATTTTTATAATACAATGTAATTGTACAAGGGGATAATTATTTTTTGTTGAAAAGTTTATGTAATCAAGATTCACAAAGTTTCAGTGAGCATGAACAAAGTTCAAGGAGCTCTCCCACTTCAACAATGCTTATCTTTCTCACTTTCACTTTCCTTTTTGAAAAAGTTTTGGGTTCCCCTCTTTATTTTTGTTGTTTTTAAACTATATGAAAGCACTCAATAGAAATAAGTGACTCTCTAAAACTTCCGTGTTGTCTCCCTGGCAGCGCTTTCTTTAAAGCCATTAAGCTAGGCATATAGTGCTCAAGTAGGGAATCCACCCGGATCCCAAGGTATATCAAAGCCTATTTTAATTAACAATGATTTGTAGTTTAGTAGTGAGCACAAAGTAACATATATCATGTAACAATGAAGTCTAATTCTCTTCCTATGCATCGGCATGTCATAAAAGAACAATTCTTGCACACCTAGTAAAGGCCAATGCATAGTATAAATAGTTTCTTGCAATTTTATCATGTGGGAAACATAGAGAGGTGGATATATAGTTCCTCTCTCATAATAATTGCAAGTAGGAGCAGCAAGCACATGCATATTATATCTATCAAAATCATCATGTGTAATAGTAAAAGGCAACCCATCAATGTAATCCTTAATAAGTGCAAACTTCTTTGATATAGTGTAGTCAGGAGAATTCAAAAAGATAATAGGGCTATCATGCATCGGTGCAATAGTAACAATTTCATGTTTAACATAAGGAACTATAGCAAGTTCATCTCCATAAGCATAATTCATATTGGCATCTTGGCCACAAGCATAGCAAGCATCATCAAAAAGGGATATTTCAAAAGAATCAACGGGATCATAGCAATTATCATAGCATTCATCCTTCGGTAAGCACAAAGGGAAATTAAACAATGTATGAGTCGAAGAGTTAATCTCATTAGAAGGTGGGCATGGGTGATCAATCCGCTCTTCCTCCTTTTGTTCTTCGCTCTCCTCCTCATCTTTTTCATCCAATGAGCTCACAGTTTCATCAACTTCTTCTTCCATAGATTCCTGCAAAAAATATTAGTCTCTTCTTGGACAGCGGAGACTTTCTCAATAAGCGTATTAATATAGGAATTATATTCATAATTATCATAGCAATATTTTAGGATAGCTAAATTTTCAGGCCTATAAACATCATCATCAAAAGCTTCATACTTTTCAAACAAAGATTCAATTTCATAAGCACCCTTAAAAGCAACAAATTCTTCTATTTATTCCACATCATAGTAATCATATATACCATTAGCATAAGAAGCTAAGGTTTCATTATCATTAAATTTGCATGAAAAGGGAAGGTGTGGAGCCTTCATCCTAGAGCAACAAGTATAATCATAACTCAAGCATACTTGCCGACATACCATTTCAATATATAAATTTGATCCCATAATAGTTTCCCTTTTTGTGTCAAGCGATAATCCCTAAAGTATTCATGTTGATCCAACGTTACTCCCATTACCAGATTGAATGGGGTTTTCTCAGGATTATCAAAGTAGTACATAATTTCGGTCACATAATGAGCATCGAGGGTTTTAGGACGTTCCTCATCTCCATGAGCAGCAAGTACACCTAATTTTTTTGGTATTTCGTGTTCCACATCCATAACTAAAGATAAAGAACAACTAAGAACAACAAATAAAAATTACTTAGCGATAAAGCAAACAAGCACACACGAGAATATTCACCCCACGCTATTGCTCCCCGGCAACGGCGCCAGAAAAAGGTCTTGATAACCCACAAGTATAGGGGATCGCAACAGTTTTCGATAAGTAAGAGTGTCGAACCCAACGCGGAGCTAAAGGCAGAACAAATATTCCCTCAAGTTCTATCGACCACTGATACAACTCTACGCACGCTTGACGTTCGCTTTACCTAGAATAAGTATGAAACTAGAAGTACTTTGTAAGAGTTGTTGGATAGGTTTGCAAGGTAATAAAGAGCAAGTAAATAAAAAGTAGGGGCTGTTTAGGTAAAGAAACAACTAAGTTAGTTTTAGTAAAGAGCTTTTTGTTACGAGAAAGTTATTTGTCCCTAGGCAATTGATAACTAGACCGGTAATCATTATTGCAATTTTATATGAGGGAGAGGCATAAGCTAACATACTTTCTCTACTTGGATCATATGCACTTATGATTGGAACTCTAGCAAGCATCCGCAACTACTAAAGATCATTAAGGTAAAACCCAACCATAGCATTAAAGTATCAAGTCCTCTTTATCCCATACGCATCAACCCCCTTACTCGGGTTTGTGTTTCAGTCACTCACGCAACCCACTATAAGAGAATCATAAACGTATTGCAACACCCTACAGCGGGAATCCCTCACGCTTGCGCGACACGGAGAGCACCATAGGACAGCACCAATAATAAAAACATGCAACTCAAACCAATCACGATCATCAAATAACCCATAGGACAAAACGGATCTACTCAAACATCATAGGATAGCCATACATCATTGGGAAATAATATATAGCATTGAGCACCATGTTTAAGTAGAGATTACAGCGGGTAAGAGAGAGGTTACGCCGCTGCATAGAGGGGGGAAGATTTGGTGATGATGGCGGTGAAGTTGTTGGTGAAGATTGCGGTGATGATGATGGCCCCCGGTGGCACTCCGGTGCCACCGGAAGCGAGGGGGAGAGGGCCCCCCTTCTTCTTCTTATTCCTTGACCTCCTCCCTAGATGGGAGAAGGGTTTCCCCTCTGGTTCTTGGCCTCCATGGCATGGGAGGGGCGAGAGCCCCTCCGAGATTGGATATGTCTCTCTGTCCCTCTCTGTTTCTGCGTTCTTAGATTCTACTCTTTCACCGTTTCTTATATTCCCGGAGATCTGTAACTCCGATTGGGCTGAAATTTTAACACGATCTCTATCCGTATATTAGCTTTCTTGCGGCAAAGGAAGGGCATCAACCACCTTACGGGGTGGCCACGAGGGTTAGGGGAGCACCTGCCCCCCTTGGGCGCGCCCCTGCCTCGTGGCCCCCTCGGGCATCATCTCGCATGGATTTTTCTTCCCAAAAGTCATATATATTCCAAAAAAATCTCTGTCAGTTTTTTTCCCGTTTGGACTCCGTTTGATATGGATATTTTGCGAAACAAAAAACATGCAACAAACAGGAACTGGCACTGGGCACTGGATCAATATGTTAGTCCCAAAAAATAGTATAAAAAGTTGCCAAAAGTATATGGAAGTTGTAGAATATTAGCATGGAACAATCAAAAATTATAGATACGACGGAGACGTATCACAAGGTAGTCAGAGTCGGGATTCGGAGTCGGATCGGTTTTCCTCAGACAGAATCGAGTCGTAAGATCCAGTCGTGGAATCGAGGATTCTACTAGATTTACTCAAATAAGATATTTTGTATGCAGACAAGAATTTATACGGGTTCTATAGAGTTTTGACACTAAATATGGAGCAAAGAACATACACATCGATGCTAGTTGTATTCCACTTCTTTTTATGGCTAACCTACCATCTAGCTCGCATGTATGGAACATATATGAGTGGGAAATATATAGAACATTTAAAACTTCAATGCACGAAATCTACTTATGTTCTTTTTAGATTGCATGAATAGTCAATCACTTGTCTATCTGACCTACAGTGCTAAACCTTGAAGGGTCTTGCTCTCCTTCTCCGATCAATCTTGAAGCATCCTCCTTTTGACGCCAATTCCATATGTCAACAAGCCTGATCCTCAATTTCAATCTAGGGTTTCTGAGAGCTAGATCAAAGGTGTCTACGGCTGAGCATTTAAACTTGGGAGGGGAATAAAGGTCCATGAGGTATATTAAAAGGGGTTTGGATGATGGCATACTATTTTGCTACAACTAAACAACTGGCTAAGATAAGTTAGTAGAATCGAATGTAGTGCATATCATAGTCAGGATTGTACAGTTTTGTACATAATTCTATGATTTGAATCGCGACTCAACATGGATTCTACCTAATCCGGATTCATAGTGGGAGTTGGATCGACATGCTTCCGTAGGGTCGCTAAGTCGTGGATTCTAGCAGTCGAATCGGGATTCCGAATGGATGGCGGTATAGGAGAAAAGAGGAGGGAGATGATTATCACAAGAATCAGATACCTTGGGAGGAGAGGAGAGATCTTACTCGAGGGAAAGAGAATTGGAGATTTCAAGACAGACAAGAGTTGAGGCAAGATCCAGTTGCAAGAGGGGGGACGATCAGGGAGAGCGGGCTAACAGCAAGAACAAAGGAAAAGAGGAGACAAGGACTAGTCAAGGCGAAGTAGTAGATGAGTTCTGGCAGCACGACGGCGTGGTGACGGTGATTGTGAAACTATCTGTAGGGCTTCGCCAAGCATAACGACATGGACGAAGGAGGAACTAAAACTAGAGGGAGAGGGGGCGCCGCGCACGGCTTGGGGGTCGTGGTGTGTGTTGCCCCTCTCCCTCCTCTCATATATATATAGGTGGAGGAGGAGGGCCTGCCTTAGGGCGCGCCCCAAAGGGGGCTGGCGGCTGCCCTGGGATGGAGGAGATGTCAGGAGGGGGGGCTCCCTGCCTTAGGCGCCCCCCTTTCCTTCCTAAGAGGGCCGGCGGCCAGCAGGTGGGCACGCCAGCCCCTTGTGCGCTGGTGTGCTCCCTCCTTTGGCCCGTTTGGCCCAATACCTCCCCATAGGTCTCCCGGAACCCCTTTTGGTGATCTGATAAATACCTGGTGCATTCCGAAAACTTTTCGGAGACCAAGTACTATCATTCTATATATCAATCTTTACCTATGGACCATTACGGAGCTCCTAGTCATATCTGTGATCTCATTCGTCACTCCAAACAACATTCGGTCACCAACTCACATAACTCATATAATACTATATCGTCAATGAATGTTAAGCGTGCGGACACTACGGGTTTGAGAATGATGTAGACATGATCGAGACGCTTCTCCGGTCAATAACCAATAGCGGGACCGGGATGCCCATATTGGTTCCTACATATTCTACGAAGATCTTTATCGATCGAACCTTTATGACAACATACGTAGTTCCCTTTATCTGTCGGTATGTTACTTGCCCGAAATTTGATCATCGGTATCTCTATACCTAGTTCAATCTCGTTACCAGCAAGTCTCTTTACTCGTTTCATAATACATCATCTTGTAACTAACTCCTTAGTCACTTTACTTGCAAGCTTCTTGTGATGTCGTATTACCGAGAGGGCCTAGAGATACCTCTCCATCATACGGAGTGACAAATCCCAATCTCGATTCACGCCAACTCAACAGACACCTTCGGAGATACCTGTAGAGCATCTGTATGATCACCCAGTTACGGCATGACATTTGATAGCACACAAGGTATTCCTCCGGTATCCGGGAGTTGCATGATCTCATGGTCGAAGGAATATATATTTGACATTAAGAAAGCAGTAGCAATAAACTGAATGATCATATGCTATGCTAACGGATGGGTCTTGTCCATCACATCATTCTCCTAATGATGTGATCCCGTTCTCAAGTGACAACACATGTCTGTGGTTAGGAAACCTTAACCATCTTTTGATCAACGAGCTAGTCTAGTAGAGGCTCACTAGGGACACGGTATTTGTTTATGTATCCACACATGTATTTAAGTTTTCGGTCAATAAAATTCTAGCATGAATAATAAACCTTTATCATGATTAAGAAAATATAATAATAACCACTTTAGTATTGCCTCTAGGGCATATTTCCAACACTACCGCCTAGCTATTTTGGTGGTGTTAGCTTGGTTAACTATCTGGAGATGGCAATGCCTCCTCGTCCTTGTTGTTGGGTGGGGGACAACAAATTCCTCTCTGAGGTGGATGAGGGCAGGAGCGGCATTGAGCGCAACGCTTGGCGGTGCTCGCCAAGACCAAGGTGTTGCCCTGGGTGCTCGTGGATCCCGCACTCGTGGAGGTTTGGGCGCTTGATCAGTACAAGACCACAAAGGAGTCATACACCCACCATCGGCTCAGCAAGTAGCTCGTCTACGCCGGGTTGGCCGATGGCGACAGCCCGGATGACAGTGACGATGAACTCGGAGGCCATGCCTACATGGTCACCATCTGCTACCTAGTATAGTTTATTCTTGTTTTAGTTTGGTTTACGTTAAGTTTGTGTCAAACTTCTTAAATTTTGTTTGGTTGCATGTAAAATATGATACTTCGTTAAACTTCATTTGTATTTCATGCTTGCTTCGTTTGAAATGGGAGGACATTTGAGGGACCCTGTTGGATGGTCCGCGCTCAGCCGGATGTCCGCTTACATAGAGGATGTATCCGCGAAAATTTGTTGACGTCTATTTGTTGATTCTCCAGATTTCCTCTGTATGTCCGCCAAACAAAAAAAGACATCCATTGTGGCTCACCAAATTTGTCCAGGCAGTCAGAACTATCTGAAATCCCACAAACTCAAACCAAATCAAGGTGAGGTATGGGGGCGTTCGAGCATTCCACATACACCGCAAACTCAGCTTCAGATCCCACCATAAACACACCTTTTCACTTCCCTCCTTATCTCTACTCTCTCCATTTAACAAGGGATGGACAAGTAGGAAATTTTGGGGATATATCGCTCGATGGTCAACGCCTAGCCGGATGTATGCACACACGTCTGAATGTGTCTGTGAACATTTGGGGCGTCCATTTGCTGACTAAGGTTGGAGATGCCCTTATAGCCGCAAAGCAAATTGCTCCAAACGCATTTTCATGATGATTTTGGTTTTCACTATGACGATGGGTAGTCATATTATGATATCCTATAATATTAATTGTTTTTTATTTTATTTTATTTCAAATATTTTTTCTGTTTTCTTTATTTCGTGCTACTTTGAAGAGGGTAGACATGAACTTTTCCAAAAAATTATGGGGATTGAAATAGTTTAACCTATATTTGAAATTAGTGTTTACATTCATTGTATTTTTAAAATACCCAATTATCAACAAATTGACAACACTGTATTTTGTAAACTATTCAACATGTATTAACAAGTATTGTGTTGAACTTTTCAATATAATTCTTCAAAATGTTACAAATAATTTTTTAATACATGTTGAACTTTTCTTAAAATACACGTTGCCATTTTTTAGTGCAAGACAGACATTTTCTCAAAAACAGGTTATAATTTTTTATTACATGTGAAACATTTTCCAAAAACATGTTGAACATTTTTCAAATGCACTAACACATTCTTTAAGTTTATGGCAGTTGTAATTTCTTCTTACATTTATTTTTTGAATGGTAAAAATAATATGTAAAATAAATATAAAGAACTTGAAATAATAAAAGAAAAATTTTGCAGGCCCACAGAAGTGACATATATAATAAGAATCTCTTGAAGGGTTACATACCAACCAAAGAGGATTTTTGGAGCACGGTCGCCACTGAGCACGTTTTTTGGAAGGCTATAAATGGGCACTTTAAAGTGTCAAAAAGAGTGGATTGTTTTCACACATAAATATATGCATGTGCTCTAAGTGACTTTCAAAATTATGTTATATTATACCCTGCACAAAAATAAAAAAATCCGGCCAGAAAAAAAAAACAAGCTGAATTCTCCATGTATTTTTTTATCTCTCACATACAAACACATATTTTGATGAAAATCCCCACGGATATATTACACTTCTGTGTGCGCATTTACAAAATGAAAAAAAAACAGAAAAAAATTGCTGTAAAATTTGTTTCTTTGAACTTTAAAAAAAGACACAATGTGACTGTGCTCCTAAATTACTTTTTGCATAGCGATGTAATATATAAAGTTCGACCTCTTCAGCAAAGTATGGCCCCATTGACAACCAGTGTGTGTAATGCAATCCACGATCACGAGGTCTCAAGATCGATCCTGCATCACACAATTTCTTTCTTTTTTGTTAATTTATGGGGCTTTCCTACGTGAGTAAATGAAATGAGGGGGGGGGGGGGGTCCACAAGAAATTCCTCACCCGTGTGCCATCAAGCGCCTTCCCAGCTCTCAGTACTGACAGGTGGGCCACTTCCACGCTTGCATGCCACACGGGCTAGACGTACGTCCTGACACGGTCATGAACAAGTTAAGGCACATCCAGTGTATTTAACTCATTGTGAGATATAAACATCATTGTTTGTGTTGTTTCTTTATCTTCTTTCATGTTTTCTTCATGTTTTTACTTATATCTTGTTGCTTTAGAAAGAGATTGGAGAACAAACAAGTTGTTTATTTCTCTGAAAGCCCTTTGCCCCTTTCAACTATTGCGCAACACTGATATGCGGAAATGCGGTACCTTTTCAGTTCTTATACTCAGATGGAAGGCACGTCATGAAGATTCAGCTCTTTTCACTTCTTCTACATGTCCCTGTTTTGTTAGGATGCTATTGATTTGATGCGAGAGCTAAGGTGATCGACGAGGCACAGAATCGAAGTGTTGTTCAAATCATTTATTTAGTTTTGAGAGATATTGTTGTCCTTGAGATATCTATTTCTGGCCAGCTTATTTTGATTAAGCCCTCATGTTATCTGGTGCATTTCCATCATTTTCGTTCGGAGGCTTGAGCAAATTTTGCAAAAAGAATAATGTCCATTCACTGTCAAAGCTATGCCCTGTAAATTAATTTTGATCAAGAAATCTTATGGAGTGCTTGAACTTTCTCTATGTTCCTTGATGGGCAATATTAATGTCATGCTGCTTGGATATTTTTTCCATATAAGGCGCAGCGGGACGCATGGTAGAAACTGAAAGACAACATGCCTTTCGTCGCAGTTTGTGTCCATGCAAATGGCCAAGAGAGAAATCAAGACCAGTATGCCTTTCGTCGCCAGAACAACGTCATTTTGGACTAAGCAAAAACTAAGTTACGTCCTGAATTCTTTGTGGCTTATTTCAAGCTGCCATCAAAATATTTCCCAAGATCTTTCAGGCTAACAATTATCTCGGCCGTCTTAATTAGTTGGCCGCTTCTCTACTGCGTGTATTGTGATGCCCTTCGTACGCACGTACACTAGCTAGCATGATCGAATCAATCCGGCAAGAAAGAAGATTACTGAGTGGTAACAGACACGAACACGATTAATGGCAACAGCAAACAGGTGCGATTTCCATTGCTTTTGATCAATTGATCTCATGATTACAACAGGGAGCAATGCATGCATGTACTAATCAAATCTACATGGTACATGGCCGGCCGTGATTCACTCCAACATTCCGACGACTCTAGCCTAGCTCTCGGCGACGGTCGGCATGTGCTTGACGTCGTCCACGGCAACGCTCACAGTTCGAGGGAACTGCCCGTGGTAGATCACTTGAATGAAGCCAGCTTCATCTGCGTCGGAGAAGACGACGGCGCTGCGCCAGAGGACGAGCCTCCTGCCCGTCGGCCGCAGGGTCCCTACGCGCGTGCGCACCCTCACGGTCATGCCCGGGATCGTCTTGATGCGCTCTTGTCCGGTTGTCGTCTTGGTGCTGGTGGTGGCTGCTCTTGCCGTCGCGTGCGGATTCGTCGCAGATACCTTCACGGTGGCGGCGGCAGCTGAACCCGGAGGAATAAACGCGATCGAGCGTGGTGGTGACGGGGCGGTGGATTTCCTGGGAGCTCCGGCGCTCGCGACGGCGGAAACCTTCATGCTGCTGCTGGACGCCAGAAAGGTGAGCGGATGAAGGCGCGGCGGGGCCGTGCACCTCTCCTTCACCTCCCCCATCGGCACGTAGGAGATCCCCTTGGTGGCAGCCTTGACTATTGAGAGCGGGATGGGCACGCGTCGGACCTGCTTGCTCCAGTCGTCGGATCGGCGCAGCGGCGAGGACGAGGAGGATGTCTTCTCAACTCTGCCCTTGGTCATGTTGACGGCCTTCCTGCGCCGCTGGAGCTCACGGCGGATTTTGTTGAGGCCCGGCGATCGCTGCGCCATGAGAGCCGCCATCGTGGTTGTGGAGAAACGGAAGAAGGATTCTTGATGAGAGGTTGTGGAGGAGGAACTAACAACAAAGATCCAAGCGCTGGGTCACCTTATATCTAATCTACCTCGACGCAGGGCAGAGTTGTTTTCGGAGGAAAAATCGTAGGAAGTAAGCACGGCGTATGATCGGAACCGGTGAGAGCAATTAGATTGATGAGATGAGTTTGTGCAGTCCGACACCATGCGGACCGTGATGGTCACGCAAGACCACCACGCGGACCCAGAGCTACACCGGCCACGCCCGCACTCCGCCTAGAGGCCGGCGACATGCACGCCTGAAACCCGCGGGGACGCCAACGGGACACACGCGACGGCGCAGCCACTCGCGACCGGTGCCCTCTGCCTCCCGTTCGCGCCACGACGGGGCACCACCAGCCCCCCGTTCCCACCAGAACTACTTTCTGATGCGGCCCTCTCGACGACGGCGTCGTCACACAGCGCCGAGACGCCGGTGAGGATGCGCGCCGGGAGCGCTCACGCACGCCGTCACGACGCGGCACCAGAAGTATTCTAAGCCGGCCACGTCAGAACTGTGCCAAGAAGCCGGCGACGATGCTTGCCGGAAGCCCGAGTGGAGGGCCACTCGGTGGCGTCCGCTACCTCCCGTTTCAGCAACGACGCCGGAGCAGCACCAGCTCTGCGACGCGACGGGGATGAGCGGCCTCGCTGGCCGGCTCTAACTCCATCCAGAGGGTATCACCACCGCTGCGTCCCAGCACCGGGAAGTTCTTCGGGCGCCCGGCCGTGCCACACGCGGTCACGACTCACGAGGAGAAGCGGAGCAGCTCACTTGCTCTAGAGATTAGTGACTAGGTAATGCTAATGGAGCTAGCGTACGTGGTTCACATCACATTCGCATGTGTCCAATCACACCAGGCAGGATCGAGAAGGGTCACAACTATCGTCTTTGCCATTGCCATGCAGGATTGCAGCCACCATCACACACACCGGACCGTTAGCACTTAATATTAGTATATTTTTTCCACATGATAAGTGATTAAATTATCAATATGAACTAATCCACGGAATTTTTAATTCATTAGTTTGAACTAAGTAGGATTAGGGGAGGTACAAGGGGAATCTGGAGAATCTAGCTAGAGGAACATGACAAGCAACCAGAGAGGCGACGACGCGGACAACGAGCTCCGCGGGGGGGGGGGGGGGGGGGGGGGGGGGGGGGGGGGGGGGGGGGGGGGGGGGGGGGGGGGTGCGAGCTCACTCAACGGCGAGCCCTAGGACGCCGGCGAGCAGAGCGAGGAAAGATGGCCGGTCCTGTACATCCCGAACCTCTTGGCGGCGGGGTTACTCTGCTACCAGAAGGGCTCTCTCCTAGTCCAAGGTGAGATTCAGAGGATCCTGCTGCTCGATGGAGAGGATAGGGTAGTTGACAGCCGGGGTTTGTGTGCTCGCGAGAGGATTTCATGACGATTAGTAGTCTGGATGCCCTGTCACGTTGCTCTGGTTGGGGATGCGGTGGCGTGTGGAATTGGTGGCGGCGGGGCGGATTTCGAGGCGAGCGACCGCCATGAATGCAAGGGGAAGGTGGGAAATAAATCCCCCACCCTCGAAGGCGAGTCGATTGCATTCGGAGCCAGAAATCCCCAACCACCACTGAGGGAGTCCTGGATTAGGGGGTGTCCGGATAGCCGGACTATACCTTCGGCCGGACTCCTGGACTATGAAGATACAAGATTGAAGACTTCGTCCCGTGTCCGGAAGGGACTTTCCTTGGCGTGGAAGGCAAGCTTGGCGATACGGATATGTAGATCTCCTACCATTGTAACCGACTCTGTGTAACCCTAGCCCTCTCCGGTGTCTATAGAAACCGGAGGGTTTTAGTCCGTAGGGAAGAACAACAATCATACCATAGGCTAGCTTCTAGCGTTTAGCCTCCTTGATCTCGTGGTAGATCTACTCTTATACTACCCATATCATCAATATTAATCAAGTAGGAGTAGGGTTTTACCTCCATCGAGAGGGCCCGAACCTGGGTAAAAACATCGTGTCCCTTGTCTCCTGTTACCATCCGCCTAGACGCACAGTTCGGGACCCCCTACCCGAGATCCGCCGGTTTTGACACCGACATTGGTGCTTTCATTGAGAGTTCCTCTGTGCCGTCGCCATCAGGAAGGATGCCTCATCCCGTCTTTAAAGACGGCACCGTTGTTAAGGGAGCTTTGGCTGTCGGCCAAACTCTCCGGCTAGGTGGTTTCCTTATGATCGCCTGTTCGGCTGCTGCGCCGACGATGACCTCTCGGGTCATCGAAAGCAATCTTCATGTCAGCTTGGAATTCGTCGAGCAACTAGAACCAATGGAGCTCTCTTCCCTAAACGAACTCTTGGATTGCATCGCCGCCCTGGGAGTCGCTACGGATTACGACCAGATTGGGCCTAAACCCGATCTGAGAGAGATTAACTCTCCCCAGGTCACCCATCACGTTGCCGTGGTAGAGGGACAGTGCGGCAACCATTCATCTATCTTAAGGACTAGCTGTGACGCCCGGATAATCAAGCTACAGTAAACCTCTACTAATGATGCCAGGTCACCTCGGTTACTGTTGGTAATCTCGGGATTCAGAATCGTTTCAGAATTCAAATTTAAAATAAAGTCAAAACTAAAAAAAAAGTTCAAACGGTGAAAAATAAATCATAAGTGATTATTGTAGAGAAACCACATTTTTATAAAATGTTTAACTGCTGTAAAATAATTAAAACAGTAGGTAAAACAATTAACTAAATGTCGCTTGTATTTTATAAAATACTAAACTATATTATTTGGGGGTTAAACCTTTTGTAGCAGAGGTATAATTAGTGATACTATTATAGGTACAACTTTTATGTTTTATGAAACTAAAAGAAACCAAAACAGTAAAAGGAAAGATAAGAAAAAGGAAAATAAAAACAAAAGACAAAAGAAATTAAAGGCCCCCCCACGCTGGGCCAACCGGCCCAGCTAGCCAGCCGGCCCACCCCAATACCCCTGGCCTATATGGCCTATTCCCCCGCACCCGACCGAAACCCTAACCCCCCACTCCTCTCGATCCCCACTCCTCTCCCCCTCTCCCGATCCGATCTGGGGGCGGGATCGAACCCCCCAGCGCCCGAGGCCGCTGCCCCTGACGCCGCCCCGACGGCCGCGCCCCGCCACCCGGTGCTGCCCGACGCCGCTTGCCGTTGCCCGCCGACGCCGTTGCTCGTCGCCTCCCCGACCCCGTCGCTGGTGCCGTCCCAGGCCACCGTCACCGCTCGCCGGAACCACCGCGCGCCACGACTCTGTCGCCGCCCGTCATCCCCGACTCCTCCTCGACCCCCACTGCCCCAGACCCTGCTCCGCGCCGTGAGCCCCCCTTCTCCTTCCCTCCCCTGCTCGACGCGCCACTGCGCGAGCTCGTGCGCCCCAGCACCCACGCTCACCATGGCCCCCGCGCCCGCTGGCCGCGTCAGGCGCCCCCCCAGCGCCTCGTGCCCCGGTCCTCCTCCTCCCGTGCCCGCGCGCCGCGCTCGCCCGCGGCTCTGCTGCATCTGCTTCTACCGCCGCACGAGCTCCCGCTCACGGCCACCATGGCCCTTGCCGCCCCCAGCCGCGCCTGTACCCCTCCTCGACGCCGTTCAAGCCGCCCCGGTCGCCGCCGTCGACCGCCGTCGCGCGCCTGGCCCTAGGCCGCGCCGCGCCCGTGCCCCTTGCTGGCCTCTCCGAGGCCACGGCCTTGCACCACCGTGCCGGGCTACGGCCTCACAGACGCCCCTGTTGCCCCGTGCCCTCGCACGGGCGCACGCCCGTTAACCGCGCCCGATAGGCCCCCTGGGCCTATGACAACGGGCCCCGCCCCAGAACAAAAAAGAATGAATAAAAATAATAATAATAATAAATAATTAAAATAATTAATTAATTAATTAAGTTAATTAATCCTGTTAATTAATCTAACCAATTAGTTAGGTTAATTAAACCCTAATTAACATAAACAGTGTATGACAGGTGGGTCCCACTGGACCCACTGGTCAGGTTGACCAAGTCAACTCTGTTGACTGCTGATGTCAGCATGACATCATGCTGATGTCATTAATCTATTTTTCGAATTAATTTAAATAATTAATTAAATTCCAGAAATTAATAAAATCTTTAGAAAATCATATCTTTTAATCCGTAACTCGGATTAAAATATTTTCAACATGAAAGTTGCTCAGAATGTCGAGACGATTCCGGATACGCAACCCGTTCGTCCGCCACACCTCCCTAACCTATCGAACTCGTAACTTTCCCCCTCTGGCTCCTCTGCCCGAAAACGCGAAACACCGGGGATACTTTCCTGAATGTTTCCCCCCGTTCACCGGTACCACCTCGTACCGCGTTAGGGCAGACCTAGCACCACGCTTTGTCATGTCATGCATCGTCATGCATTTGTTTGCATTATATTTATTGTTTCTTCCCCCTCTTCTCTCGCTAGACACCGAGACCGACGCCGCTGCTACCCAGTACGACTACGGTGTTGACGACCCCTCTCTCTTGCCAGAGCAACCAGGCAAGCCCCCCCCTTTGATCACCAGATATCGCCTACTCTTCTCTATACTGCTTGCATTAGAGTAGTGTAGCATGTTACTGCTTTCCGTTATTCCTATCCTGATGCATAACCTATCCTTGCTAATACTGTTGTTACCATTACATGCTATCCTACTGCTTAGTATAGGAAGCTAGTGTTCCATCAGTGGCCCTACACTCTTCTCCGTCTGCCATGCTATACTACTGGGCCGTGATCACTTCGGGAGGTGACCACGGGCATATACAATATACTTTACACAGTTACCTTACCTGTGATACTGTTCGGAGATGGGGGCTGAAGGGGCAGGTGGCTCCATCCCGGTAGAGGTGGGCCTGGGTTCCCGACGGCCCCCGACTGTTACTTTGAGGCGGCGCGACAGGGCAGGTTGAGACCACCTAGGAGAGAGGTGGGCCTGGCCCTGGTCGGCGTTCACGGATACTTAACACGTTTAACGAGATCTTGGTATTTGATCTAAGTCTGGCCACTGGCTTATACGCACTAACCATCTATGCGGGGACAGTTATGGGCACTCGACGTCGTGGTATCAGTCAAAGCCTTCGTGACGTCAGCGACTGAGTGGCGCACGCCGGATTGGACTGGAACGCCTACTAGGCTAGGTCTACTTCCGGCCGCGTTCGCAACGTGCACGTGTGCAAAGGGCGATGGGCCCAGACCCCTGCGCCATAGGATTTAGACCGGCGTGCTGACCTCTCTGTTGTGCCTAGGTAGGGCTGCGACGTGTTGATCTTCCGAGGCCGGGCATGACCCAGGAAGGTGTGTCCGGCCAAATGGGATCGAGCGTGTTGGGTTATGTGGTGCACCCCTGTAGGGAAGTTAATCTATTCGAATAGCCGTGATCTTCGGTAACAGGACGACTTGGAGTTGTACCTTGACCTTATGACAACTAGAACCGGATACTTAATAAAACACACCCTTCCAAGTGCCAGATACCACCGGTGATCGCTCTCTCATAGGGCGATGAGGGGAGGATCATCGGTTAGGATTATGCTATGCGATGCTACTTGGAGGACTTCAGTCTAATCTCTTCTACATGCTGCAAGACGGAGGCTGCCAGAAGCGTAGTTTTCGAAAGGACTAGCTATCACTTTCACTCGGAGAGCCCCTTATTACCGATGATCGTCTGCTGTACGTGAAGACCCTGAAGATACTCGCCGTTGTTAACCCGAGAACTTGTGTTCATCGCGTTTGCAATTCCCCTTCCACTATTAACCCTTATGGATAACTACTTGCAGTTTTTATTCTTACATTCATCCCCAGATGGTCTTGTTATTACAAGATACCCCGTAATACTTGTCGTTGTTTTGATAATCCTTTGAGCTTACTGCCTTGCTGTTCCTTGTCACCTGAATACCCCTATGGATAATTCTCGCACTTATCGAGTATCCGCTCACCCCCAGTTGTTCATGTGTTTCACAATGGTCTTCGAAATACTATTCGATCTTCCGAGAATCCTCAGCAGCTTATTGCTCTTGAAATTCTTTGCTTGCTTGCGTTATGGTTAATCCCCTAAGTATAGTAATCTTATTGGCATTCTTTGCCATCGTCATTTTGATCCCTTTGATTCAACATGAGTGCGAATGCACGCAATCAACAGTTGATCCTTTTAAATTATCTTTCCAGCTCAGACGTCATTTTAAACATGAGCTGGTTCTCAATAAATCCAATTGTCGTCGATTGTACCCCTAAGGCTATTCAACTTATCCATCCCTAATCAGAACACTGCTTCTGATCCCTTGATTTGAAAATCATAATTCCTTTGCATTTGAGCTCTGGATTAGTCAGTTGTTTCCATAATCCAATGCCGTTGCATTGTTACTTCCTCTGGTTGTGTGCCGATGCTCACGTCAGCTCTGTTATGGACCGTCAGATACTTTTTGGATTTTATCTGGCATCGTCCTTCATATTCAATAATCTTCTGAGCCGTCCTCGGATACATAATGCCTTGGGTAAATTGTATCCTCTACTTTCTCAACCATGTGCTGCTTTCGAGCTTGTATGAATTATTCCTGGAGTTGTGGTATATGTTTCTAAGATGCCCCGATGGGTTGAACATATACCTTCCTTAATATGTGTGAACTCGAAAGTTTTCACGAGTCATACACTTCTGGTATTTTTCTAGATAAAATTTCAACACTACAACTTCCTCGAAAGTGAGAAGTGAGAAAGGGTATGCATTGGAGAAGTGGGAGTCGACCTTGAACTTTGTGTTCATGCCCATGGATACGATGTAGATCTTATCATTAAAGCTTCTTTTAAATTAAATTATTCCTTTGGTATAAGTTCATCTTATATCTAGGATCTGGCCTTTTGCAATAGTGTTTCCGACCATGTTCTCCTTTAAATACAATTTCTCGGACAAGTTGAAGTAATTATCTTCTACAGATCATTGCACCCGACCAACCTTTACTTTGATCTACCGTCGTGTATTACACTCTGGTATCTCAAGAATATCATAGAACTGCATAACTTCTTATGGGTTCTTCATCAACTATTATTTCTCACCGACTCCAATTTTCTCGGGTTCTGGGTTGTCATCAACCGAGGACACCAATAAGTGAATCGATTCCGCACTCTGGTTCAATAACTCTTAAATAATTGTTATTGCTTACGAGTTAATAATCACTTAAGTCATTACTAGCCTGATCGGCTATATCATCATGGTGCTAAATTTTAACTGTGCTACTTGGCCCTTCTTCACGGAGCACAATTCTTGACGATGAGCTAAGCTTACGTCGATTTTCCTCATCATATCATTTCGCCTTGAACCGCAAGCTTGATTTCGAGTTTGTGTCGTAACCATGGTTCCAATAACCTTCTGTTTATCATTTGTTTGACTAGATGTCATCACCGATTGATTACATCTTCATGAAATCTCTTGACAAATGTGTCGTGATCATCATCAGCATTCCGAGCTCTTCCAAGATATCAATTGATTTCATGATGATAAATACCATCCTTGCCCTCGATGATTTGTGTTACCATCGACCACTTTATTGACTTCCCTCCAGAACAAACTTGTTCGTGTTTTGTGTTATACCTTGAGTTCCTTGCTATCCCGCATTGTTCTTCTTTACCTTGGGGTATTACCATCTTTAATGTCAATAAAGTCGTGAGGATTTCATCACCTCTTAAGGATTCTTGATACAGGTAATACTTCTCACCATCACCTTTCTTTCTTGGTCCCCGTGTTGGTTCTAACCGGGATTCCAACGAGTGAACGGTACTGCGTGGATTTTGTACTTCTAACAACCCTATTGCTTTGAAGTTGATGGTCGATAGTTCGTTCTTAGACTATTGGTTGTTGAACCACCATTTTAACGTTGATCATGCTACCTAAGCCCATCTTTCGGGTGCACCTTTCAATCAATGTTCAATTGTGTATGCTTTCCTCGAGCATACATCATTATATTATATCATTTGATCTGACAAATGTTATCTCCTTGTTCACATAATTGTGGAAACCCATCCTTTCGAAATCTCGATGAATTGTCACTGAGTTCATCAACTACCTCCTTATTCCTTCATTGGTTTAATGATGAGCTCTTGTTCTGGAACTCCCTTCCATAGTACATTTCCCGAGAATCTTACAATGTCTTCTCGTCAAATTGTGTTGCACCTATTCTTCTCAGGTATCCAAATGTCTGAGGTATCCTGACACCAACCAGATCTGAAACTCGGCCAGATATGATGGTTGGAACATATTTCCAAGAGTTATAACATTGGTCTTTATATGACCCGGTAAGGTGATGTCATGCCTAGCACACCTGACTGGAGGACCTATTGTTATAGTTTCCTTTTGGCAAGGTTAGTCATTCTTCCGTGAGGAAATTGTAAGACTTATTCTATAAGTTCCTGATGGATCCTTTTTGTCTCCAAAGTCTGATCTTCACCTGTTGACCATGTCAATGCTATCTCAAAGCATGTCTGTGGTACTCTGATTTTCAACAAGAACATTTGAAGCCTAATGCTAAATGTTACTTTCTCAATTATCCAAACACCGTTGTATGGGAAATGTCATGAAAATTCTCTCCCGTACCTAAAGAGTTTTCTACATTATATCCTATCATGGATATCATGCTCTACTTGTCCTTGGGAAGGATATACCTTTCAAATGTGTGTTTAAACCCATTTTCCTTTCCGTTGTTCTGATTAATTTGATAATCATATTATCCTTTCCATTGCTTGGTTTAACCTTTCTTGAGGTTTATATGATCTAAGCAGTAATATTTTCCTGCTTACGAAAACACCTCGGTGTAACACATTATCAGTCAGACCCTGTTACTATTGTTGATGACATTTCGGTAGCCACCGATGGATGGGAACCTTGCCTATTGGCCCGCCTCGTTCAACGAGCAGGAAAATGGTTCTCTTCATCCCTCGCCCTTGGTACCAACGTTGTTGCCGACATAGCTGACATGGTACGCCCTGACATGCCTTGCTATCATGACCGTGCAAGATGTCACTGCTCCTATTAAAAAAAAGGAACCACATGGTGGGCCCATAACCCACAGTTTCACAGGATCGAAACCTGACTCTCCTATACACCCTGTTGCCAAAGTTATTCCTAGATCTTGACTTCGTATGTAATTTGCGAGGCACCTTCCTAGGGATCAATTCTGGTATCGGACACAATACTTATTCCCGTTGCTCTGAACCCCATTCACACTCTGGTTCAGGCAATGAACGATTGCCTATCCGCTTGAAACTTCTTATTGCACCGTCTTACTTTGCTCTCGATGTGTTTCATTTGTTCAACTCGAGAGATACTCATATGTTCATACTTGGGAAACCCCCAGAAGATTTTCCCTTGTAACATCCTATCGTTGTAGAGCTGCCCCTTACCTATTCGTAAGTACGATTGAGATCCCGAAGAAAGGATGACAAATTGATCATGGTAACTTGAAGCAGTGAAATGAAGACATCAACGAAAGGGATCAACCTCTTCGAAAGGGCAGCCAAGACCGAGAAGACTCGTTAGGTTTTTCGCTACCAACACCTTCGCCCCTTACTCCACCGCTTAAATCTCGGGACGAGATTTCTTGTAGTGGAGGAGAATTGTCACGCCCGGATAATCAAGCTATAGTAAACCTCTGCTAATGATGCCAGGTCACCTCGGTTACTGTTGGTAATCTCGGGATTCAGAATCGTTTCGGAATTCAAATTTAAAATAAAGTCAAAACTAAAAAAAAAGTTCAAACGGTGAAAAATAAATCATAAGTGATTATTGTAGAGAAACCACATTTTTATAAAATGTTTAACTGCTCTAAAATAATTAAAACAGTAGGTAAAACAATTAACTAAATGTCGCTTGTATTTTATAAAATACTAAACTATATTATTTGGGGGTTAAACCTTTTGTAGCAGAGGTATAATTAGTGATACTATTATAGGTACAACTTTTATGTTTTATGAAACTAAAAGAAACCAAAACAGTAAAAGGAAAGATAAGAAAAAGGAAAATAAAAACAAAAGACAAAAGAAATTAAAGGCCCCCCCCACGCTGGGCCAACCGGCCCAGCTAGCCAGCCGGCCGGCCAGCCGGCCCACCCCAATACCCCTGGCCTATATGGCCTATTCCATCGCACCCGACCGAAACCCTAACCCCCCACTCCTCTCGATCCCCACTCCTCTCCCCCTCTCCCGATCCGATCTGGGGGCGGGATCGAACCCCCCAACGCCCGAGGCCGCTGCCCCTGACGCCGCCCCGACGGCCGCGCCCCGCCACCCGGTGCTGCCCGACGCCGCTTGCCGTTGCCCGCCGACGCCGTTGCTCGTCGCCTCCCCGACCCGTCGCTGGTGCCGTCCCAGGCCGCCGTCACCGCTCGCCGGAACCACCGCGCGCCACGACTCCGTCGCCGCCTGTCATCCACGACTCCTCCTCGACCCCCACTGCCCCAGACCCTGCTCCGCGCCGTGAGCCCCCCTTCTCCTTCCCTCCCCTGCTCGACGCGCCACCGCGCGAGCTCGTGCGCCCCAGCACCCATGCTCACCATGGCCCCCGCGCCCGCTGGCCGCGTCAGGCGCCCCCCCAGCGCCTCGCGCCCCGGTCCTCCTCCTCCCCGTGCCCGCGCGCCGCGCTCGCCCGCGGCTTTGCTGCATCTGCTTCTACCGCCGCACGAGCTCCCGCTCACGGCCACCATGGCCCTTGCCGCCCCCAGCCGTGCCTGTACCCCTCGACGCCGTTCAAGCCGCCCCGGTCGCCGCCGTCGACCGCCGTCGCGCGCCTGGCCCCAGGCCGCGGCGCGCCCGTGCCCCCTGCTGGCCTCTCCGAGGCCACGGCCTTGCACCACCGTGCCGGGCTACGGCCTCGCCGACGCCCCTGTTGCCCTGTGCCCTCGCACGGGCGCACGCCCGTTAACCGCGCCCGATAGGCCCCCTGGGCCTATGACAACGGGCCCCGCCCCAGAACAAAAAAGAATGAATAAAAATAAAAATAATAATAAATAATTAAAATAATTAATTATTTATTTATTTAATTAAGTTAATTAATCCTGTTAATTAATCTAATCAATTAGTTAGGTTAATTAAACCCTAATTAACATAAACAGTGTATGACAGGTGGGTCCCACTGGACCCACTGGTCAGGTTGACCAAGTCAACTCTGTTGACTGCTGATGTCAGCATGACATCATGCTGATGTCATTAATCTGTTTTTCGAATTAATTTAAATAATTAATTAAATTCCAGAAATTAATAAAATCTTTAGAAAATCATATCTTTTAATCCGTAACTCGGATTAAAATATTTTCAACATGAAAGTTGCTCAGAATGTCGAGACGATTCCGGATACGCAACCCGTTCGTCCGCCACACCTCCCTAACCTATCGAACTCGTAACTTTCCCCCTCTGGCTCCTCTGCCCGAAAACGCGAAACACCGGGGATACTTTCCCGGATGTTTCCCCCCTTCACCGGTACCACCTCTTACCGCGTTAGGGCACACCTAGCACCACGCTTTGTCATGTCATGCATCGTCATGCATTTGTTTGCATTATATTTATTGTTTCTTCCCCCTCTTCTCTCGCTAGACACCGAGACCGACGCCGCTGCTACCCAGTACGACTACGGTGTTGACGACCCCTCTCTCTTGCCAGAGCAACCAGGCAAGCCCCCCCCCCTTGATCACCAGATATCACCTACTCTTCTCTATACTGCTTGCATTAGAGTAGTGTAGCATGTTACTGCTTTCCGTTATTCCTATCCTAATGCATAGCCTATCCTTGCTAATACTGTTGTTACCATTACCTGCTATCCTACTGCTTAGTATAGGAAGCTAGTGTTCCATCAGTGGCCCTACACTCTTGTCCGTCTGCCATGCTATAGTACTAGGCCGTGATCACTTCGGGAGGTGACAACGGGCATATACAATATACTTTACACAGTTACCTTACCTGTGATACTGTTCGGAGATGGGGGCTGAAGGGGCAGGTGGCTCCATCCCGGTAGAGGTGGGCCTGGGTTCCCGACAGCCCCCGACTGTTACTTTGAGGCGGCGCGACAGGGCAGGTTGAGACCACCTAGGAGAGAGGTGGGCCTGGCCCTGGTCGGCGTTCGCGGATACTTAACACGTTTAACGAGATCTTGGTATTTGATCTGAGTCTGGCCACTGGCTTATACGCACTAACCATCTACGCGGGGACAGTTATGGGCACTCGACGTCATGGTATCACTCGAAGCCTTCGTGACGTCAGCGACTGAGTGGCGCGCGCCGGATTGGACTGGAACGCCTACTAGGCTAGGTCTGCTTCCGGCCGCGTTCGCAACGTGCAGGTGTGCAAAGGGCGATGGGCCCAGACCCCTGCGCCATAGGATTTAGACCGGCGTGCTGACCTCTCTGTTGTGCCTAGGTAGGGCTGGGACGTGTTGATCTTCCGAGGCCGGGCATGAACCAGGAAAGTGTGTCCGGCCAAATGGGATCGAGCGTGTTGGGTTATGTGGTGCACCCCTGCAGGGAAGTTAATCTATTCGAATAGCCGTGATCTTCGGTAACAGGACGACTTGGAGTTGTACCTTGACCTTATGACAACTAGAACCGGATACTTAATAAAACACACCCTTCCAAGTGCCAGATACCACCGGTGATCGCTCTCTCACAGGGCGACGAGGGGAGGATCATCGGTTAGGATTATGCCATGCGATGCTACTTGGAGGACTTCAGTCTAATCTCTTCTACATGCTGCAAGACGGAGGCTGCCAGAAGCGTAGTCTTCGAAAGGACTAGCTATCCCCCCTTATTCCGGCTTTCTGCAGTTCAGTCCACATATGATACCCTTATTCCATTTGATACCAATGCATACATATGTAGTATAGCTCCTTGCTTGCGAGTACTTTGGATGAGTACTTACGGTTGCTTTCTCCCTCTTTTCCCCCTATCCCTTCTACCTGGTTGTCGCAACCAGAGGTTGGAGCCCAGGAGCCAGACGCCACCTTCGACGACGACTCCTACTACACCGGAGGTGCCTACTACTACGTGATGCCCGCTGACGACGACCATGAGTAGTTAGGAGGATCCCAGGCAGGAGGCCTGCGCCTCTTTCGATCTGTATCCCAGTTTGTGCTAGCCTTCTTAAGGCAAACTTGTTTAACTTATGTCTGTACTCAGATATTGTTGCTTCCGCTGACTCGTCTATGATCGAGCTCTTGTATTCGAGCCCTCGAGGCCCCTGGCTTGTAATATGATGCTTGTATGACTTATTTTATTTGTAGAGTTGTGTTGTGATATCTTCCCGTGAGTCCCTGATCTTGATCGTACACGTTTGCGTGTATGATTAGTGTATGATTAAAGCGGGGGCGTCACACTAGCTATGTCCGGATTCCTGATCCCTCCAAGCCGGATACCCACGGAGGGGAGGACATCACTCAAGACCTGAACTTAAAGTCAGACGACGGGCTAGATTCATTAGACAACATCCAAGAATCCAAACTTCTGAGTTCGGAAACTCCTTGGCCTCTGGGTCTCAGATTGGGTGAGGTTTCGGATTTGATTCCACCCACCCACCCGTACACAAGCGATCTATCCCAAATTAGGCAAGAGCCCGAAGAAACAGTACATCATTACTAGGCCAGATTCCTCCTGGTTATGAACAGGATAAAGGACTGCCGCGAGGAAGACGCAATTTCATTCTTCTGCAATAATTGCACGGACAAGGGAATCCTCAACGCCATAAGTCGCCGTGATATTACACGCTTTGCTGACTTGGCGTCCATAGTACGAAAGTACTGTGCAACGGAAAGCGCCTGGAAAACCGAAATAAAATTTTGGGACAATCCGGCCCTGAATACAAACCCAGTCCGAAATAAAAGGGTGCATCATCGCCAGACACCCGGGTTCAATACCAAAAAGCAAAAGCCCTCTACAGGGCACGGAACCGTACTGGAAGGATGGCTTAATGGACCCTGTAAAATTCACAGTGCAGAGGGCGCCTCACCAACTCACAGCCTCAGAGCATGTTGGATACTCCGGCAGGTGGCAAAAATTAGCGAAGATCTTCTAATTCCAGAACCACAAAAAGCCACCCCAGAGACACCAGTATGGTATTAACAGTCTTCGAGACTTTCGCATCAAATAATATGCGAAAAAGAACACTCCGAAGCCTTGCCGAAGTCTACCAAGTAGCAACAATAAACCCATGGAGTGACACGGCTATTACTTTTAACGCCAGTGATGAACCTAAATTCCGAACAGCCCGAGCACCAGCCGCATTGGTCCTCAGTCCAATAGTGGACGACTTTCGTCTTACCAAGGTACTCATGGATGGCGGCAGCGGATTGAACCTCATTTATGAGGAAACCCTTCAAAAAATGGAAATAGACTGGAACCGCATTGAGCGAAGCAGCAAAACCTTTAGAGGAATAATCCCCAGTCGGGAAGCGTGCTGTACAAGAAAAATCACACTAGATGTGGTGTTCGGCACGCCGGATAATTACAGGTCCGAAGAGGTCACGTTCCAAGTGGCCCCATTCAGTAGCGGATACCACGCTCTGCTAGGGCGGGAAGCATTTACAATCTTCCAAGCAATACCCCATTACGGGTACATGAAGCTCAAGATGCCCGGGCCTAACGGAATCATCACTCTCGCTAGTGATCCGGACATAGCACTCCGCGCCGAAAACAAGACAGCCGCACTGGCCCTCGAGGCGCTATCCGAAGCCCTAGTGGCTGAGGAACTGACTGCGCTGCGCTCCATGGTGAATAGGGATGATGTGATACTCGACAAAAGATCCAAGTCCACCTTCTTTAAACCGGCGGACGAAATAGTCAAATTCCAGGTCCATCCAACGGACCCCAATAAAACAGCTTCCATCGGGGCATAGTTAAACCCTGATGTAGACGCCGCACTGCGAGAGTTCCTACGAGAGAACTAGGACATTTTCTCCTGGCACCCTTCAGACAAGCCCGGAATCCCGCGCAGGCTGGCCGAACACAGCTTAAATATCCTAAAAGGATTCAAGCCAGTCAAACAGGCTCTTCGGCGTTTTTCTGAACCTAAAAGACAGGCCATGAGAGAGGAACTAGCCAAGCTATTGGAGGCCGGATTCATCAAAGATATAAAACACCCGGACTGGCTAGCAAACCTGGTGATGTTACCAAAGAAGGACAAATCCTGGCGCCTGTGCGTTGATTTTAAAGACCTTAACAAGGCTTGCCCAAAGGATCCCTTCCCCCTCCCCCGCATCGATCAAATTATCGACGCTACCGCAGGACACGATTTGTTGTGTTTCCTCGACGCATACTCCGGCTACCATCAAATAAAGATGGCAGAGTCAGACCAAGCCGCAACGGCATTCATCACACCATACGGCCCATTCTGCTTCAACACAATGCCCTTCGGGCTAAAAAACGCCGGCGCAACATATCGGCGCATGATTCAGACATGTCTGGCAAACCAGATCGGCAAAACAGTGGAGGCATACGTAGATGATGTGGTCATTAAAACAAGACATGTTGAATGTCTAGTAGACGACTTGAGGCTAACATTCGATAACCTCCGAACAAACGACATAAAGCTCAACCCGGAAAAATGCGTTTTCGGCGTTCCAGCTGGAAAGCTCTTGGGCTTCATTGTATCCGGTAGAGGAATTGAAGCAAATCCAGCCTAGATCCGAGCTCTGTCACATTTGGATATCCCGAAGGACTTCAAACAAATACAAAAATTAACCGGATGCATGGTGGCTCTAAGCCGCTTTATCTCCCGCTTGGGAGAAAAGGCCCTACCCCTTTACCGCCTCCTTCGACGCACCGAACACTTCGAGTGGACGGATGCAGCCACGGCCGGACTTGACGAAATAAAAGCCATCTTCGCAACAAACCCAGTCCTGGCCGCGCCAAACATTGGCGAACCAATGCTATTATACATTACAGCAACCCATCAGGTCGTAAGCGCAGTGCTTGTCGTCGAACGAGAAACGGACGGACACAAATTCCCCCTTCAAAAGTCGGTCTACTATGTGTCCACTGTCCTTACTCCGTGCAAGTCACGGTACCCGCATTATCAAAAGATTGCGTACGTGGTATTTATGGCATCCCGGAAGCTGCGACACTACTTTCAAGAGTGTTCAATAACAGTAGCCTCGGAAGTGCCACTTAACGATATTATAAACAACTGTGACGCGACGGGCCGGATTGCAAAATGGGCCATTGAGCTCCTCCCATTCGACATAACTTACAAGCCACGGTGAGCTATCAAGTCGCAAGTTTTGGCCGACTTCGTCGCAGAATGGACGGAGGCCGAACTCCCTAAAGAGTATGGCACATATTCAAACTGGGTCATGCACTTCGACGGCTCCAAAATGTTGGCCGGTCTAGGGGCTGGCGTCGTTTTGACGTCCCCCACAGGAGACACAGTTCAATACGTACTCCAGATAATGTACACAGACTCCAACAATGCAGCCGAATATGAGGCCCTTTTACATGGTCTCCGGATGGCAGTATCCATGGGCATTCAACGCCTAGAGGTGTGCGGGGACTCAAACCTCGCAATATCCCAAATAAATGGAGACTTTGACGCTAAGGATCCAAAAATGGCAGCTTATCGCAACACCGTCCTAAAAATGTCAGCTCGGTTCGAAGGGCTCAAATTTCACCATATAGCCCGGGAAAATAATCAGGCGGCAGATGTCCTGGCACGCATCGGCGCAAAACGCGATGCAGTCCCCCCCCCCGACATCTTCTTGGAAAGGCAGTTCAAGCCATCCGTAGTATGGGAAGGGGAATCCGGCAATAACAGCCCGGACCCAGCCGCACTGCCCGACACCGAACACTCTGACATAATTGGAGGCTCTGCCAATGAAGTAACACCTTCAGCCCACGTAATAATGGCCGTCATCGCCCCATGGACAGAACCATTCCTCACCTACCTTACTAGGCAGGAACTCCCCGAAGACCAAAATGAGGCACGCTGCATAGTGCGGCGATCTAAAGCCTATAAAGTCCATGAGGGAGAGCTTTATAAGAAAAGCACTACCAGAGTCCTTCAAAGGTGCATCTCCGAAGAGGAAGGGCGGAACCTCCTGGCTGAAATTCATGCTGGACTCGGCGGTCATCACGCTGCAGCTCGGTCCCTTGTAAGAAAGGCCTTCCATACAGGCTTTTATTGGCCGACGGCCTGGGCAGACGCCCAGGACTTAGTCCAACGATGCGTCGGTTGCCAGCTTTTTGCAAACCAAAGCCATATGCCACCCACCGCCCTCCAAACTATCCCCATCACTTGGCCCTTTGCGGTCTGGGGGCTTGACATGGTTGGACCCCTTAAAGGCGGAACCCACAAGAAAAAATACTTACTGGTCATGGTGGATAAGTTCACCAAATGGATAGAAGCCAAGCCTGTTAAGACGGCTGAATCCGGACCGGTGATAGACTTTGTATCTGGGGTTGTACACCGTTACGACATCCCCCACAGCATCATCACTAATAACGGCACGAACTTTATGGCCGACGAGGTAAAACTCTGGTGCAAAAACATGGGCATCAAGCTCGATCATGCTTCCGCCTATCACCCACAAACTAACGGCCAGGTCGAACGTGCAAATGGTCTTATCATGAGCGGCATCAAACCCAGATTAGTGCGGTCCCTTAAGGAATCTAATACGCACTGGGTAGAGGAGCTCGACTCCGTACTCTGGGGGCTGCGGACCACGCCGAATCGCACCACCGGATACACACCATTCTTCATGGTGTACGACGCAGAGGCAGTTTTGCCCTGCGACTTAATTCATGACTCACCTCGAGTGCGCATGTACGAAGAAAGAGAAGCCGAACTCGATCGGCAGGACAGTTTGGATGCCTTGGAGGAAGAGCGTGACGTGGCAAAAGCCCGTTCTGCATTCTATCAACAGCAGGCTCGAAGATACCAAAGCAGAGAAGTACGGGCCAAAAATTACAACATTGGCAAATTAGTTCTATGCCCGCCGGACAAGAAAAAGGACAAACTCAAGCCCAAGTGGGAAGGTCCCTTTATAATTGGCCAAGTCCTGACTGGTGGAGCGTACCGCCTGCGAGATGCATCGGATAACCGACTCGAGCCGAACCCATGGAACGCATCCCGTCTCCGAAGATTCTATGCCTAGCGCCGGACTCTGTGTTCGTCTCCTTCCTCTGTCCATTTTTTATATATACTTTCTGTCTTACATTTCTCTCCTTCTCCTCTCTATCTCTCTTATAGCCTTTAAAAGGTGTTGGGGAACGTAGCATAAATTCAAAATTTTCCTACGTGTCACCAAGATCTATCTATGGAGTCATATAGCAACGAGGGAGGAGTGGATCTACATACCCTTATAGATCGCGCGCGGAAGCGTTCAAGAGAACGGGGTTGATGGAGTCGTACTCGTCGTGATCCAAATCACTGATGATCCTAGCGCCGAACGGACGGCACCTCCGCGTTCAACACACGTACGGAGCAGCGACGTCTCCTCCTTCTTGATCCAGCAAGGGGGCAGGAGAGGTTGATGGAGATCCAGCAGCACGACGGCGTGGTGGTGGAAGTAGCGGGATTCCAGCAGGGCTTCGCCAAGCGCTGCGGGAGGAGGGAGATGTGTCATGGGAGGGAGAGGGAGGCGCCAGGGCTTAGATGTTGCTGCCCTCCCTTCCCCCCACTATATATAGGGCCAAGGGAGAGGGGGGGGCGCAGCCTTGGCCCTTCCTCCAAGGAAGGGTGCGGCCAGGGAGGAGTCCATCCTCCCCAAGGCACCTAGGAGGTGCCTTCCCCCTTTAGGACTCTTTCTTTCCCTTATCTCTTGGCGCATGGGCCTCTTGGGGCTGGTGCCCTTGGCCCATATAGGCCAAGGCGCACACCCCTACAGCCCATGTGGCCCCCCGGGGCAGGTGGACCCCCTTGGTGGACCCCCGGACCCCTTTCGGCACTCCCGGTACAATACCGATAATGCGCGAAACTTTTCCGGCGACCAAAACAAGACTTTCCATATATAAATCTTTACCTCCGGACCATTCCGGAACTCCTCGTGACGTCCGGGATCTCATCCGGGACTCCGAACAACTTTCGGGTTACCGCATACTAATATCTCTATAACCCTAGCATCACCGAACCTTAAGTGTGTAGACCCTACGGGTTCGGGAGACACGTAGACATGACCGAGATGACTCTCCGGCCAATAACCAACAGCGGGATCTGGATACCCATGTTGGCTCCCACATGTTCCAAGATGATCTCATCGGATGAACCACGATGTCAAGGATTCGATCAATCCCATATGCAATTCCCTTTGTCTAGCGGTATTGTACTTGCCCGAGATTCGATCGTCGGTATCCGATACCTTGTTCAATCTCGTTACCGGCAAGTCTCTTTACTCGTTCCGTAACACATCATCCTGTAATCAACTCCTTGGTCACATTGTGCACATTATGATGATGTCCTACCAAGTGGGCCCAGAGATACCTCTCCGTTTACACGGAGTGACAAATCCTAGTCTTGATTCGTGCCAACCCAACAGACACTTTCGGAGATACCTATAGTGAACCTTTATAGCCACCCAGTTACATTGTGACGTTTGGCACACCCAAAGCACTCCTATGGTATCCGGGAGTTGCACAATCTCATGGTCTAAGGAAATGATACTTGACATTAGAAAAGCTTTAGCATACGAACTACATGATCTTGTGCTAGGCTTAGGATTGGGTCTTGTCCATCAC
This sequence comes from Triticum urartu, assembly GCF_003073215.2. NCBI lineage: Eukaryota > Viridiplantae > Streptophyta > Magnoliopsida > Poales > Poaceae > Triticum > Triticum urartu. Next base: position 19,061 of record NW_024114281.1, on the reverse strand, counting down.
ATCATTCTTCTAATGATGTGATCCCGTTATCAATGACATCCAATGTCCATGGTCAGGAAACCGTAACCATCTATTGATCAACGAGCTAGTCAACTAGAGGCTTACTAGGGACATGGTGTTGTCTATGTATCCACACATGTATCTGAGTTTCCTATCAATACAATTCTAGCATGGATAATAAACGATTATCATGAACAAGGAAATATAATAATAACCAATTTATTATTGTCTCTAGGGCATATTTCCAATAGTCTCCCACTTGCACTAGAGTCAATAATCTACTTCACATCGTCATGTGATTAACACTCACAGGTCACATCGCCGTGTGATCAACATCCAAAGAGTTTACTAGTGTCACTAAACTAGTTCACATCATCATGTGATTAAGACTCAATGAGTTCTGGGTTTGATCATGTTTTGCTTGTGAGAGAGGTTTTAGTCAACGGGTCTGCAACATTCAGATCCGTATGTACTTCGCAAATTTCTTATGTCATCTTGTAGATGCAACTACTACGCTACATTTGGAGCTATTCCAAATAACTGTTCTACTATACGAATCCAGTTTACTACTCAGAATAATCTGGATTAGTGTCAAAGTTTGCATCGGGGTAACCCTTTACGACGAACTCTTTTATCACCTCCATAACCGAGAAATATATCCATATTCCTCTAAGGATAATTTAGACCGCTATCTGGTGATCTACTCCTAGATTACCTTTGTACCCTCCCGCCAGATATGTGGCAAGGCACACATCAGGTGCAGTACTCAGCATGGCATACCGTATAGAGCCTATGACAAAAGCATAGGGGACGACCTTCGTCCTTCCTCTTTCCTCTGCCGTGGTCGAGCTTTAAGTATTAACTTCATACCTTACAACATAGGCAAGAACTCCTTCTTTGACTGTTCCATCTTGAACACCTTCAAGATCATGTCAAGGTATGTGCTCATTTGAAAGTACCATTAAGTGTTTTGATCTATCCTTATAGATCTTGATGCTCAATGTTCAAGTAGCTTAATCCAGGCTTTCCATTGAAAAACACTTTCCAAATAACCCTATATGCTTTCCAGAAATTCTACATCATTTCTGATTAACAACATGTCAACAACATATATTTATCAGAAATTCTATAGTGCTCCCACTCACTTCTTTGGAAATAAAAGTTTCTCATAAACTTTGTATACACCCAAAATCTTTTATCATCTCATCAAAGCGTACATTCCAACTCCGAGATGCTTACTCCAATCCTTAGAAGGATTTATGGAGCTTTGCATACTTGTTAGCATCTTTCAGGATTGACAAAACCTTCTGGTTGTATCACATACAACCTTTCCTCAAAAAAATCGTCGAGGAAACAAAGTTTTGACATCCTATCTGCAAGATTTCATAAATAATGCAGTAACTGCTAATATAATTCCAATACTCTTAGCATCGCTACGAGTGAGAAAGTCTCATCGTAGTCAACTCCTTGAACTTGTCGGGAAACATCTTAACGACAAGTCGAGCTTTCTTAATGGTGACATTTACCATCATTGTCCGTCTTCCTTTTAAAATCCATATGTACCTAACAGCCTTACGACCATCAAGTAGTTCTTCCAAAGTCTACACTTTGTTTTCATATATGGATCCTCTCTCAGATTATATGGCCTCGAGCCATTTTGGAATCCAGGCCCACCATCGTTTCTCCATAGCTCGTAGGTTCATTGTTGTCTAGCAACATTACTTCCAAGACAGGATCACGTACCACTCTGAAGTAGTACGCATCCTTGTCATCCCACGAGGTTTGGTAGTGACTTGATCTGAAGTTTCATGATCACTATCATAAGCTTCCACTTCAATTGTTGTAGGTGCCACAGGAACAACTTCCTGTGCCCTGCCACACACTAGTTGAAGAGACGGTTCAATAACCTCATCAAGTCTCCACCATCCTCCCACTCAATTCTTTCGAGAGAAACTTTTCCTTGAGAAAGGACCCGATTCTAGAAACAATCCCTTATTGCTTTCGAATCTGAGACAGGAGGTATACCCAACTGTTTTGGGTGTCCTATGAAGATGCATTTATCCGCTTTGGGTTCGAGCTTATCAGCCTGAAACTTTTTCACATAAGCGTCGCATCCCCAAACTTTTAAGAAATGACAGCTTAGGTTTCTCTAAACCATAGTTCATACAGTGTCATCTCATCGGAATTATGTGGTGCCCTATTTAAAGTGAATGTGGTTGTCTCTAATGCCTAACCCATAAACTATCGTGGTAATTCGATAAGAGACATCATGGTATGCATCATATCAATAGGGTGCAGTTATGATGTTCGGACACACCATCACACTATGGTGTTCCAGGTTGTATTAGTTGTGAAACAATTTCCACAATGTCTTAATTCTGTGCCAAACTCGTAATTCAGATATTCATCTCTACGATCATATCATAGACATTTTATCCTCTTGTCACGACGATCTTTCAACTTCACCCTGAAATTACTTGAACCTTTCAATAATTCAGACTCGTGATTCATCAAGTAAATATACTCAACATCTAGTCAAATCATCTGTGAAGTAAGAACATAACGATATCCACTACATGCCTCAGCACTCATTGGATTGCACACATCAAAATGTATTACTTCCAACAAGTTGCTTTCTAGTTCCATTTTACTGAAAACGAGGCTTTCAGTCATCTTGCCCATGTGGTATGATTTGCATGTCTCAAGTGATTCAAAATCAAGTGAGTCCAAACGGTCCATTTGCATGGAGTTTCTTCATGCATATACACCAATAGACATGGTTCGCATGTCTCAAACCTTTCAAAATGAGTGAGTCCAAAGATCCATCAACATGGAGCTTCTTCATGCGTTTTATACCAATATGACTCAAATTGCAGTGCCATATTTGTGTGGTACTATCATCACTATCTTATACCTTTGGCATGAAAATGTGTATCACTACGATCGGGATGGTATTATTCAAATAAACAGAGTAACCATTATTCTCCTTAAATGAATAACCGTATCGCGATAGACATAATCCAATCATGTCTATGCTCAACACGAACACCAAATAACAATTATTTAGGTTTTAATACCAATCTCGATGGTAGAGGGAGCGTACGATATTTGATCAACCATGGAAATACTTCCAACACATATCGTCATCTCACCTTTTGGCTAGTCTCCGTTTATTCCGTAGCTTTTATTTCGAGTTACTAACATTTAGCAACCGAACCGGTATCTAATACCCTGGTGCTACTAGGAGTACTAGTAAAGTACACATTAACATAATACATCCAATATACTTCTATCGACCTTGCCAGCCTTCTTATCTACCAAGTATCTAGGGTAATTCTGCTCCAGTGGCTGTTCCCTTTATTACAGAAGCACTTAGTCTCAGGTTTGGGTTCAACCTTGGGTTTCTTCACTAGAGCAGCAGCTGATTTGCCGTTTCATGAAGCGTCCCTTTTTGCCCTTGCCCTTCTTGAAGCTAGTGGTTTCACCAACCATCAACAATTGATGCTCCTTCTTGATCTCTACTTTTGTGGTGTCAAACATCGCGAATATCTCAAGGATCATCATATATGTCCATGATATATTATTGTTCATCACGAAGCTCAAGCAGCTTGGTGGTAATGACTTCGGAGAACCATCACTATTTCATCTGGAAGATCAACTCCCACTCGATTCAAGCGATTGTTGTACTCAGACAATCTGAGCACAAGTTCAACAATTGAGCTTTTCTCCCTTAGTTTGCAGGCTAAGAAAATCGTCGGAGGTCTTATACCTCTTGACGTGGGCACGAGCCTGAAATCCCAATTTCAGCCCTCGAAACATCTCATATGTTTCGCGACGTTTCAAAACGTCTTCGGTGCCTCAACTCTAAGCCGTTTAACTGAACTATCACGTAGTTATCAAAATGTGTATGTTAGATGTTCGCAACATCCATAGACAACGTTCGAGGTTCAGCACACTGAGCGGTGCATTAAGGACATAAGCCTTCTATGAAGCAATGAGGACAAACCTCAGTTTACGGACCTAGTACGCATAATTACTACTATCAACTTTTAACTAAATTTTCTCTAGGAACATATCTAAATAGTAGAACTGAAGCGCGAGCTACGACATAATTTGCGAAGACCTTTTGACTATGTTTAGGATAATTAAGTTCATCTTGTGAACTCCCACTCAGATTGACATCCCTCTAGTCATCTAAGTGATTACATGATCCGAGTCAACTAGGCCGTGTCCGATCATCACGTGAGACGGACTAGTCAACATCGGTGAACATCTTCATGTTGATCGTATCTACCATACGACTCATGCTCGACCTTTCGGTCTCTTGTGTTCTGAGGCCATGTCTGTACATGCTAGGCTCGTCAAGTTAACCTAAGTGTTTTGCATGTGTTCCGAGGCCATGTCTGTACATGCTAGGCTCGTCAACACCCGTTGTGTTTGAACGTAAGAATCTATCACACCCGATCATCACGTGGTGCTTCGAAACAACGAACCGTCGCAAGGGTGCACAGTTAGGGGGAACACTTTCTTGAAATTTTAATGAGGGATCATCTTATTTACTACCGTCGTTCTAAGCAAATAAGATGCAAAAACATGATAAACATCACATGCAATCAAATAGTGACATGATATGGCCAATATCATATTGCTCCTTTTGATCTCCATCTTCGGGGCTCCATGATCATTATCGTCACCGGCATGACACCATGATCTCCATCATCATGATCTCCATCATTATGATCTCCATCATCGTGTCTTCATGAAGTTGTCTCGCCAACTATTACTTCTACTACTACAGCTAACTGTTAGCAATAAAGTAAAGTAATTACATGACGTTTATGTTGACACGCAGGTCATAAATAAATAAAGACAACTCTTATGGCTCCTGCCGGTTGTCATACTCATTGACATGCAAGTCGTGATTCCTATTACAAGAACATGATCAATCTCATACATCACATATAATTCATCACATTCTTCTTGGCCATATCACATCACATAGCATACCCTGCAAAAACAAGTTAGACGTCCTCTAATTGTTGTTTGCATGTTTTACGTGGCTGCTATGGGTTTCTTGCAAGAACGTTTCTTACCTACGCAAAAACCAGAACGTGATATGCCAATTGCTATTTACCCTTCATGAGGACCCTTTTCATCAAATCCGTTCCGACTAAAGTGGGAGAGAGAGGCACCCGCTAGCCACCTTATGCAACTAGTGCATGTCAGTCGGTGGAACCTGTCTCACGTAAGAGTACGTGTAAGGTCGGTCCGGGCCGCTTCATCCCACAATACCGTCGAAACAAGATTGCACTAGTAACGGTAAGCATATTGAACAAAATCAACACCCACAACTACTTTGTGTTCTACTCGTGCATAGAATCTACGCAATAGACCTAGCTCATGATGCCACTGTTGGGGAACGTAGCATAAATTCAAAATTTTCCTACGTGTCACCAAGATCTATCTATGGAGTCATCTAGCAACGAGGGAGGAGTGGATCTACATACCCTTGTAGATCGTGTGCGGAAGCGTTCAAGAGAACGAGGTTGATGGAGTCGTACTCGTCGTGATCCAAATCACCGATGATCCTAGCGCCGAATGGACGGCGCCTCCGCGTTCAACACACGTACGGAGCAGTGACGTCTCCTCCTTCTTGATTCAGCGTGGTGGTGGAAGTAGCGGGATTCCAACAGGGCTTCGCCAAGCGCTGCGGGAGGAGGGAGATGTGTCATGGGAGGGAGAGGGAGGCGCCAGGGCTTAGATGTTGCTAACCTCCCTTCCCCCACAATATATAGGGCCAAGGGAGAGGGGGGGGCGCAGCCTTGGCCCTTCCTCCAAGGAAGGGTGCGGCCAGGGAGGAGTCCATCCTCCCCAAGGCACCTAGGAGGTGCCTTCCCCCTTTAGGACTCTTTCTTTCCCTTATCTCTTGGCGCATGGGCCTCTTGGGGCTGGTGCCCTTGGCCCATATAGGCCAAGGCGCACACCCCTACAGCCCATGTGCCCCCCCGGGGCAGGTGGACCCCCTTGGTGGACCCCCGGACCCCTTTCGGCACTCCCGGTACAATACCGATAATGTGCGAAACTTTTCCGGCGACCAAAAAAAGACTTCCCATATATAAATCTTTACCTCCAGACCATTCCGGAACTCCTCTTGACGTCCGGGATCTCATCCAGGACTCCGAACAACTTTCGGGTTACCGCATACTAATATCTCTATAACCCTAGCGTCACCGAACCTTAAGTGTGTAGACCCTACGGGTTCGGGAGACACGTAGACATGACCGAGACGACTCTCCGGCCAATAACCAACAGCGGGATCTGGATACCCATGTTGGCTCCCACATGTTCCAAGATGATCTCATCGGATGAACCACGATGTCGAGGATTCGATCAATCCCGTATGCAATTCCCTTTGTCTAGCGGTATTGTACTTGCCCGAGATTCGATCGTCGGTATCCGATACCTTGTTCAATCTCGTTACTGGCAAGTCTCTTTACTCGTTCCGTAACACATCATCTCGTAATCAACTCCTTGGTCACATTGTGCACATTATGATGATGTCCTACCAAGTGGGCCCAGAGATACCTCTCCGTTTACACGGAGTGACAAATCCCAGTCTTGATTCGTGCCAACCCAACAGACACTTTAGGAGATACCTGTAGTGTACCTTTATAGCCACCCAGTTACGTTGTGACGTTTGGCACACCCAAAGCACTCCTACCATATCCGGGAGTTGCACAATCTCATGGTCTAAGGAAATAATACTTGACATTAGAAAAGCTTTAGCATACGAACTACATGATCTTGTGCTAGGCTTAGGATTGGGTCTTGTCCATCACATCATTCTTCTAATGATGTGATCCCGTTATCAATGACATCCAATGTTCATGGTCAGGAAACCGTAACCATCCATTGATCAACGAGCTAGTCAACTAGAGGCTTACTAGGGACATGGTGTTGTCTATGTATCCACACATGTATCTGAGTTTCCTATCAATACAATTCTAGCATGGATAATAAACGATTATCATGAACAAGTAAATATAATAATAACCAATTTATTATTGCCTCTAGGGCATATTTCCAACAAAAGGCTCATAAAGTGACGCGCTATCCGCGCTCATTAAACCTGGGGGCTTCTTTAAACAGAAGCTTATTTATACGGGCTTCATGCTCAACACATGTGTCACACTTCCGCATGTACCTTTTATTCACCATTATATGCATCGATTGAAGGAAATATGCCCTAGAGGCAATAATAATGTTATTATTTTATTTCCTTATATCATGATAAATGTTTATTATTCATGCTAGAATTGTATTATCCGGAAACATAATACTTGTGTGAATACATAGACAAACTAAACGTCACTAGTATGCCTCTACTTGACTAGCTCGTTAATCAAAGATGGTTATGTTTCCTAACCATACACATGTGTTGTCATTTGATTAACGGGATCACATCATTAGAGAATGATGTGATTGACTTGACCCATTCCATTAGCTTAGCACCCGATCATTTAGTATGTTGCTATTGCTTTCTTCATGACTTATACATGTTCCTATGACTATGAGATTATGCAACTCCGGTTTGCCGGAGGAACACTTTGTGTGCTACCAAACGTCACAACGTAACTGGGTGATTATAAAGGAGCTCTGTAGGTGTCTCCAAAGGTAAATATTGGGATGGCGTATTTCGAGATTAGGATTTGTCAATCCGATTATCGGAGAGGTATCTCTGGGCCCTCTCGGTAATGCACATCACATAAGCCTTGCAAGCATTGCAACTAACGAGTTAGTTGCGAGATGATGTATTACGAAACGAGTAAAGAGACTTGCCGGTAACGAGATTGAACTAGGTATTGAGATACCGACGATCGAAACTCGGGCAAGTAACATACCGATGACAAAGGGAACAACGTATGTTGTTATGCGGTCTGACCGATAAAGATCTTCGTAGAATATGTGGGAGCCAATATGAGCATCCAGGTTTCGCTATTGGTTATTGACTGGAGACATGTCTCGGTCATGTCTACATTGTTCTCGAACCCGTAGGGTCCGCACGCTTAAGGTTTTGATGACAGTTATATTATGAGTTTATGAGTTTTGATGTACCGAAGTTAGTTCGGAGTCCCGTATGTGATCACGGACATAACGAGGAGTCTCGAAATGGTCGAAACATAAAGATTGATATATTAAACGGCTATATTCGGACACCGGAAGTGTTCCGAGTGATTTCGGAGAAAACCGGAGTACCGGAGGGTTACCGGAACCCCCCCGGGAGAAGTAATGGGCCATATGGGCCTTAGTGGAGAGAGAGAAGGGCAGCCAGGGTGGGCCGTGTGCCTCCTCCCCCCTTGTCCGAATTGGACTAGGAGAGGGGGGCGGCGCCCCCCTTTCCTTCTCCCTCCCCACTTCTTTCCCCCTCCTAGTAGGAGTCCTAATCCTACTAGGAGGAGGACTCCTCCTTGGCGCGCCTATAGGGCCGGCCGACCTCCTCCCCTTGCTCCTTTATATACGGGGGCAGGGGGCACCCCTAGATACAGAAGTTGATCCACGTGATCGTTTTCTTAGCCGTGTGCGGTGCCCCCTTCCACCATAATCCTCGATAATATTGTTGAAGGAAATATGCCCTAGAGGCAATAATAAAGTTATTATTTATTTCCTTATATCATGATAAATGTTTATTATTCATGCTAGAATTGTATTAACCGGAAACATAATACATGTGTGAATACATAGACAAACAGAGTGTCACTAGTATGCCTCTACTTGACTAGCTCGTTAATCAAAGATGGTTATGTTAACCATGGACAAAGAGTTGTTATTTGATTAACGGGATCACATCATTAGGTGAATGATCTGATTGACATGACCCATTCCATTAGCTTAGCACCCGATCGTTTAGTATGTTGCTATTGCTTTCTTCATGACTTATACATGTTCCTATGACTATGAGATTATGCAACTCCCGTTTGCCGGCGGAACACTTTGTGTGCTACCAAACGTCACAACGTAACTGGGTGATTATAAAGGTTCTCTACAGGTGTCTCCAAAGGTACATGTTGGGTTGGCGTATTTCGAGATAAGGATTTGTCACTCCGATTGTCGGAGAGGTATCTCTGGGCCCTCTCGGTAATGCACATCACATAAAGCCTTGCAAGCATTGCAACTAATGAGTTAGTTGTGAGATGATGTATTACGGAACGAGTAAAGAGACTTGCCGGTAATGAGATTGAACTAGGTATTGAGATACCGACGATCGAATCTCGGGCAAGTGACATACCGATGACAAAGGGAACAACGTATGTTGTTATGCGGTCTGACCGATAAAGATCTTCGTAGAATATGTAGGAGCCAATATGAGCATCCAGGTTCCGCTATTGGTTATTGACCGGAGACATGTCTCGGTCATGTCTACATTGTTCTCGAACCGTAGGGTCCGCACGCTTAAGGTTTCGATGACAGTTATATTATGAGTTTATGAGTTTTGATGTACCGAAGGAGTTCGGAGTCCCGGATGAGATCGGGGACATGACGAGGAGTCTCGAAATGGTCGAGATGTAAAGATCGATATATTGGACGACTATATTCGGACATCGGAAAGGTTCCGAGTGATTCGGGTATTTTTTGGAGTACCGGAGAGTTACGGGAATTCGCCGGGGAGTATATGGGCCTTATAGGGCCATACAGGAATAGAGGAGAGAGGCCAAAAGGAAGGAGGCCTGCACCCCCCCTCTGGTCCGAATTGGACAAGGGGCGCAGCCCCCTTTTCCTTTTTCCTCTCCCCTTCTTTCCCCTTCTCCTACTCCAACAAGGAAGGAAGGAGTCCTACTCCCGGTGGGAGTAGGACTCCCCTTGGCGCGCCCTTCCTAGGCCGGCCGCCCCCTCCGCCTTGCTCCTTTATATACGGGGGCAGGGGGGCACCTCTAGACACACAAGTTGATCTTCGTGATCGTTCCTTAGCCGTGTGCGGTGCCCCCCTCCACCATATTCCACCTCGGTCATATTGTAGCGGTGCTTAGGCGAAGCCCTGCGACGGTAGAACATCAAGATCGTCACCACGCCGTCGTGATGACGGAATTCCTCCCCGACGCTTTGCTGGATCGGAGCACGGGGATCGTCATCGAGCTGAACGTGTGCCAAGAACTCGGAGGTGCCGGAGTAACGGTGCTTGGATCGGTCGGACCGTGAAGACGTACGACTACATCAACCACGTTGTGCTAACGCTTCCGTTGTCGATCTACAAGGGTACGTAGATCACACTCTCCCCTCTCGTTGCTATGCATCACCATGATCTTGCGTGTGCGTAGGAATTTTTTTGAAATTACTACGTTCCCCAACAGTGGCATCTGAGCCTAGGTTTTATATGTTGATGTTATATACACAAGTAGAACACAAGTGAGTTGTGGGCGATATAAGTCATACTGCTTACCAGCATGTCATACTTTGGTTCGGCGGTATTGTTGGACGAAGCGGCCCGGACCGACATTACGCGTACGCTTACGCGAGACCGGTTCTCCCGACGTGCTTTGCACATAGGTGGCTTGCGGGTGACAGTTTCTAACTTTAGTTGAACCGAGTGTGGCTACGCCCGGTCCTTGCGAAGGTTAAAATAGCACCAACTTGACAAACTATCGTTGTGGTTTTGATGCGTAGGTAAGATTGGTTCTTGCTTAAGCCCGTAGCAGCCATGTAAAACTTGCAACAACAAAGTAGAGGACGTCTAACTTGTTTTTGCAGGGCATGTTGTGATGTGATATGGTCAAGACATGATGCTAAATATTATTGTATGAGATGATCATGTTTTGTAACTGAGTTATCGGCAACTGGCAAGAGCCATATGGTTGTCGCTTTATTGTATGCAATACAATCGCGCTGTAATGCTTTGCTTTATCACTAAGAGGTAGCGATAGTCGTGGAAGCATAAGATTGGCGAGACAAAAACGATGCTACGATGGAGATCAAGGTGTCGCGCCGATGACGACGGTGATCACGACGGTGCTTCGAAGATGGAGATCACAAGCACAAGATGATGATGGCCATATCATATCACTTATATTGATTGCATGTGATGTTTATCTTTTATGCATCTTATCTTGCTTAGATTTACGGTAGCATTATAAGATGATCTCTCACTAATTATCAAGAAGTGTTCTCCCTGAGTATGCACCGTTGCGAAAGTTCTTCGTGCTGAGACACCACGTGATGATCGGGTGTGATAGGCTCTACATTCAAATACAACGGGTGCAAAACAGTTGCACACGCGGAATACTCAGGTTATACTTGACGAGCCAAGCATATACAGATATGGCCTCGGAACACGGAGACCGAAAGGTCGAGCGTGAATCATATAGTAGATATGATCAACATAGTGATGTTCACCAATGAAACTACTCCATCTCACGTGATGATCGGACATGGTTTAGTTGATTTGGATCACGTAATCACTTAGAGGATTAGAGGGATGTCTATCTAAGTGGGAGTTCTTAAGTAATCTGATTAATTGAACTTAAATTTATCATGAACTTAGTCCTGGTAGTATTTTGCAAATTATGTTGTAGATCAATAGCTCGCGTTGTTGCTTCCCTGTGCTTATTTTGATATGTTCCTAGAGAAAATTGTGTTGAAAGATGTTAGTAGCAATGATGCGGATTGGATCCGTGATCTGAGGTTTATCCTCATTGCTGCACAGAAGAATTATGTCCTTGATGCACCGCTAGGTGACAGACCTATTGTAGGAGCAGATGCAGACGTTATGAATGTTTGGCTAGCTCAATATGATGACTACTTGATAGTTTAGTGCACCATGCTTAATGGCTTAGAATCGGGACTTCAAAGACGTTTTGAACGTCATGGAGCATATGAGATGTTCCAGGAGTTGAAGTTAATATTTCAAGCAAATACCCGAGTTGAGAGATATGAAGTCTCCAACAAGTTCTATAGCTAAAAGATGGAGGAGAATCGCTCAACTAGTGAGCATATGCCCAGATTGTCTGAGTATTACAATCGCTTGAATCAAGTGGGAGTTAATCTTCCAGATAAGATAGTGATTGACAGAATTCTCTAGTCACCATCACCAAGTTAGTAGAACTTCATGATGAACTATGATATGCAAGGGATAACAGAAACAATTCCCAAGCTCTTCGTAATGCGGAAATTGACGAAGGTAGAAATCAAGAAAAACATCAAGTGTTGATGGTAGACAAGACCACTAGTTTCAAGAAAAGGGCAGATGGAAGAAGGGGAACTTCAAGAAGAACAGCAAGCAAGTTGCTGCTCAAGTGAAGAAGCCCAAGTCTGGTCCTAATCCTGAGACTAAGTGTTTCTACTGCAAAGGGACTGGTCACTGGAAGCGGAACTACCCCAAGTGATTGGCAGATAAGAAGGATGACAAAGTGAACATAAGTATATTTGATATACATGTTATTGATGTGTACTTTACTAGTGTTTATAGCAACCCCTCAGTATTTGATACTAGTTCAGTTGCTAAGATTAGTAACTCGAAACAGGAGTTGCAGAATAAACAGAGACTAGTTAAGGGTGAAGTGACGATGTGTGTTGGAAGTGGTTCCAAGATTGATATGATCATCATCGCACACTCCCTATACTTTCGGGATTAGTGTTGAACCTGAATAAGTGTTATTTGGTGTTTGCGTTAAGCATGAATATGATTTGATCATGTTTATTGTAATACGGTTATTCATTTAAATAAGAGAATAAATTGTTGTTCTGTTTACATGAATAAAACCTTATATGGTTACACACCCAATGAAAATAGTTCGTTGGATCTCAATCGTAGTGATACACATACTCATAATATTGAAACCAAAAGATGCAAAGTTAATAATGATAGTGCAACTTATTTGTAGCACTGCCGTTTAGGTCATATTGGTGTAAAGCGCATGAAGAAACTCCATGCTGATGGGATTTTGGAATCACTTGATTATGAATCACTTGATGCTTGCGAACCATGCCTTATGGGCAAGATGACTAAGACTCCATTCTCTGGAGCGAGCAACTGACTTATTGGAAATAATACATACTGATGTATGCGGTCCGATGAGTGTTAAGGCTCACGGCAAGTATCATTATTTTCTGAACTTCACAGATGATTTGAGCAGATATGGGTATATCTACTTGATGAAACATAAGTCTGAAACATCTGAAAAGTTCAAAGAATTTCATAGTGAAGTGGAAAATCATCGTGACAAGAAAATAAAGTTTCTACGATCTGATCGCGGAGACAAATATTTGAGTTACGAGTTTGGTCTTCAATTAAAACAATGTGGAATAGTTTCACAAACTCATGCCACATGGAACACCACAGCATAATGGTGTGTCCGAACGTCATAACCGTACTTTATTGGATATAGTGCAATCTATGATGTCTCTTACCGATCTACCACTATCGTTTTGGGGTTATGCATTAGAGACAGCTGCATTCACGTTAAAAGGGCACCATCTAAATATGTTGAGACGACACCGTATGAACTATGGTTTGGCAAGAAACCAAAGTTGTCGTTTCTTAAAGTTTGGGGTTGCAATGCTTATGTGAAAAAGTTTCATCCTGATAAGCTCAAACCCAAATCGGAAAAGTGTGTCTTCATAGGATACCCAAAAAGTTATTGTTGGGTACACCTTCTATCACAGATCCGAAGGCAAGACATTCGTTGCTAAGAATGGATCCTTTCTAGAGAAGGAGGTTCTCTCGAAAGAAGTGAGTGGGAGGAAAGTAGAACTTGATAAGGTAATTGTACCTTCTCCCTTATTGGAAAGTAGTTCATCACAGAAATCTGTTCCTGTGACTACTACACCAATTAGTGAGGAAGCTAATGATGATGATCATGTAACTTCAGATCAAGTTACTATCGAATCTCGTAGGTAAACCAGAGTGAGATCCGCACCAGAGTGGTACGGTAATCCTGTTCTGGAGGTCATGCTACTTGACCATGACGAACCTACAAACTATGAAGAAGCGATGGTGAGCCCAGATTCCGCAAAATGGCTTGAGGCCATGAAATCTGAGATGGGATCCATGTATGAGAACAAAGTATGGACTTTGGTTGACTTGCTCGATGATCGGCAAGCAATTGAGAATAAATGGATCTTCAAGAGGAAGACGGACGCTGATAGTAGTGTTACTATCTACAAAGCTAGAATTGTCGCAAAAGGTTTTCGACAAGTTCAAGATGTTGACTACGATGAGAGTTTATCACTCGTATCTATGCTTAAGTCTGTCCGAATCATGTTAGCAATTGCCGCATTTTATGAAATCTGGCAAATGGATAAACAAAACAGCATTCCTTAATAGATTTATTAAAGAAGAGTTGTATATGATACAACCAGAAGGTTTTGTCAATCCTAAAGGTGCTAACAAAATATGCAAGCTCCAGCGATCCATCTATGGACTGGTGCAAGCATCTCGGAGTTGGAATATATGCTTTGATAAGTTGATCAAAGCATATAGTTTTATACATACTTGTGATGAAGCCTGTATTTACAAGAAAGTGAGTGGGAGCACTACAGCATTTCTGATAAGTATATGTGAATGACATATTGTTGATCGGAAATAATGTAGAATTAATCTGCAAAGCACAAAGGAGTGTTTTTAAAGAAGGTTTTCAAAGAAAGACCTCGGTGAAGCTGCTTACATATTAAGCACCAAAATCTATAGAGATAGATCAAGACGCTTGATAAGTTTTTTCAATGAGTACATACCTTGACAATATTTTGAAGTAGTTCAAAAATGGAACAGTCAAAGAAAGAGTTCTTGGCTGTGTTACAAGGTATGAAATTGAGTAAGACTCAAAGCCCGACCACGGTAGAAGATAGAAAGAGAATGAAAGTCATTCCCTTTGCCTCAGCCATAGGTTCTATAAAGTATGCCATGCTATGTACCAGATCTATTGTATACCCTACACTGATTTTGGCAAGGTAGTACAATAGTGATCTAGGAGTAGATCACTGGACAGCGGTCAAAATTATCCTTAGTGGAATAAGGATATGTTTCTCGATTATGGAGGTGACAAAAAGGTTCGTCGTAAAGGGTTACGTCGATGCAAGTTTTGACACTAATCCAGATGACTCTAAGTCTCAATCTGGATACATATTGAAAGTGGGAGCAATTAGCTAGAGTAGCTCTGTGCAGAGCATTGTTGACATAGAAATTTGCAAAATACATACGGATCTGAATGTGGCAGACCCGTTGACTAAACTTCTCTCACAAGCAAAACATGATCACACCTTAGTACTCTTTGGGTGTTAATCGCATAGCGATGTGAACTAGATTACTAAATCTAGTAAACCCTTTGGGTGTTGGTCACATGAAGATGTGAACTAATCACATAAAGATGTGAACTATTAGTGTTAAATCACATGGTGATGTGAACTAGATTATTGACTCTAGTGCAAGTGGGAGACTGAAGTAAATATGCCCTAGAGGCAATAATAAAGTTATTATTTATTTCCTTATATCATGATAAATGTTTATTATTCATGCAAGAATTGTATTAACCGGAAACATAATACATGTGTGAATACATAGACAAACAGAGTATCACTAGTATGCCTCTACTTGACTAGCTCGTTAATCAAAGATGGTTATGTTTCCTAACCAAGGACAAAGAGTTGTTATTTGATTAACGGGATCACATCATTAGGTGAATGATCTGATTGACATGACCCATTCCATTAGCTTAGCACCCGATCGTTTAGTATGTTGCTATTGCTTTCTTCATGACTTATACATGTTCCTATGGCTATGAGATTATGCAACTCCCGTTTGCCGGAGGAACACTTTGTGTGCTACCAAACGTCACAACGTAACTGGGTGATTATAAAGGTGCTCTACAGGTGTCTCCAAAGGTACATGTTGGGTTGGCGTATTTCGAGATTAGGATTTGTCACTCCGATTGTCGGAGAGGTATCTTTGGGCCCTCTCGATAATGCACATCACATAAAGCCTTGCAAGCATTGCAACTAATGAGTTAGTTGTGAGATGATGTATTACGGAACGAGTAAAGAGACTTGCCGGTAACGAGATTGAACTAGGTATTGAGATACCGACGATCGAATCTCGGGCAAGTAACATACCGATGACAAAGGGAACAACATATGTTGTTATGCGGTCTGACCGATGAAGATCTTCGTAGAATATGTAGGAGCTAATATGAGCATCCAGGTTCCGCTATTGGTTATTGACCAGAGACATGTCTCGGTCATGTCTACATTGTTCTCGAACCGTAGGGTCCGCACGCTTAAGGTTTCGATGACAGTTATATTATGAGTTTATGAGTTTTGATGTACCGAAGGAGTTCGGAGTCCCGGATGAGATCGGGGACATGACGAGGAGTCTCGAAATGGTCGAGACGTAAAGATCGATATATTGGACGACTATATTCGGACATCAGAAAGGTTCCGAGTGATTCGGGTATTTTTCGGAGTACCGGAGAGTTACGGGAATTCACCGGGGAGTATATGGGCCTTATTTGGCCATACGGGAATAGAGGAGAGAGCCCAAAAGGAAGGAGGCCTGCGCCCCCCCCCCTCTGGTCCGAATTGGACAAGGGGCGCAACCCCCTTTTCCTTTTTCCTCTCCCCTCTTTCCCCTTCTCCTACTCCAACAAGGAAGGAAGGAGTCCTACTCCCGGTGGGAGTAGGACTCCCCTTGGCGCGCCCCCTCCTAGGCCGGCCGCCCCCTCCCCCTTGCTCCTTTATATACGGGGGCAGGGGGGCACCTCTAGACACACAAGTTGATCTTCGTGATCGTTCCTTAGCCGTGTGCGGTGCCCCCCTCCACCATATTCCACCTCGGTCATATTGTAGCGGTGCTTAGGCGAAGCCCTGCGATGGTAGAACATCAAGATCGTCACCACGCCGTCGTGCTGACGGAATTCCTCCCCGACGCTTTGCTGGATCGCAGCCCGGGGATCGTCATCGAGCTGAATGTGTTCCAAGAACTCGGAGGTGCCGGAGTAACGGTGCTTGGATCGGTCGGACCGTGAAGACGTACGACTACATCAACCACATTGTGCTAACGCTTCCATTGTCGATCTACAAGGGTACGTAGATCACACTCTCCCCTCTCGTTGCTATGCATCACCATGATCTTGCGTGTGCGTAGGAAATTTTTTGAAATTACTACGTTCCCCAACAATTGTAGCGGTGCTTAGGCGAAACCCTGTGACGGTAAAACATCAAGATTGTCACCACGCCGTCGTGCTGACGGAACTCTTCCCCGACACTTTGCTGGATCGGAGTCCGGGGATCGTCATCGAGCTGAACGTGTACTCGGAGGTGCCGTAGTTTCGGTGCTTGATCGGTCGGGCCGTGAAGACGTACGACTACATCAACCGCTTTGTGCTCACGCTTCCGCTGTCAGTCTACAAGGGTACGTAGATCACACTCTTCCCTCTCGTTGCTATGCATCACCATGATCTTGCGTGTGCGTAGGAATTTTTTTGAAATTACTACGTTCCCCAACAGTGGCATCCGAGCCTAGGTTTTATGTGTTGATGTTATATGCACGAGTAGAACACAAGTGAGTTGTGGGAGATATAAGTCATACTGCTTACCAGCATGTCATACTTTGGTTCGGCGGTATTGTTGGATGAAGCGGCCCGGACCGACATTACGCGTACACTTACGCGAGACCGGTTCTCCCGACGTGCTTTGCACAAAGGTGGCTAGCGGGTGTCAGTTTCTCCAACTTTAGTTGAACCGAGTGTGGCTACGCCCGGTCCTTGCGAAGGTTAAAACAACACCAACTTGACAAACTATCGTTGTGGTTTTGATGCATAAGTGAGGTTGGTTCTTACTTAAGCCCGTAGCAGCCACGTAAAACTTGCAACAACAAAGTACAGGACGTCTAACTTGTTTTTGCAGGGCATGTTGTGATGTGATATGGTCAAGACATGATGCTAAATTTTATTGTATGAGATGATCATGTTTTGTAACCAAGTTATCGGCAACTTGCAGGAGCCATATGGTTGTCGCTTTATTGTATGCAATGCAATTGCGTTGTAATGCTTTACTTTATCACTAAGCGGTAGCGATAGTCGTGGAAGCATAAGATTGGCGAGATGACAACGATGCTACGATGGTGATCAAGGTGTCGTGCCAGTGACGATGGTGATCATGACGGTGCTTCGAAGATGGAGATCACAAGCACAAGATGATGATGGCCATATCATATCACTTATATTGATTGCATGTGATGTTTATCTTTTATGCATCTTATCTTGCTTTGTTTGACGGTAGCATTTTAAGATGATCTATCACTAATTATCAAGAAGTGTTCTCCCTGAGTATGCACCATTGCGAAAGTTCTTCGTGCTAAGACACCACGTGATGATCGGGTGTGATAGGCTCTACGTTCAAATACAACGGGTGCAAAACAGTTGCACACGCGGAATACTCAGGTTATACTTGACGAGCCAAGCATATACAGATATGGACTCGGAACACGGAGACCGAAAGGTCGAGCGTGAATCATATAGTAGATATGATCAACATAGTGATGTTCACCAATGAAACTACTCCATCTCACGTGATGATCGGACATGGTTTAGTTGATTTGCATCACGTAATCACTTAGAGGATTAGAGGGATGTCTATCTAAGTGGGAGTTCTTTAGTAATATGATTAATTGAACCTTAATTTATCATGAATTTAGTACCTGATAGTATCTTGCTTGTTTATGTTTGATTGTAGATAGATGGCCCGTGCTGTTGTTCCGTTGAATTTTAATGCGTTCCTTGAGAAAGCAAAGTTGAAAGATGATGGTAGCAATTACACGGACTGGGTCCGTAACTTGAGGATTATCCTCATTGCTGCACAGAAGAATCACGTCCTGGAAGCACCGCTGGGTGCCAGGCCTACTGCTGGAGCAACACCAGATGTTATGAACGTCTGGCAGAGCAAAGCTGATGACTACTCGATAGTTCAGTGTGCCATGCTTTACGGCTTAGAATCGGGACTTCAACGACGTTTTGAACGTCATGGGGCATATGAGATGTTCCAGGAGTTGAAGTTAATATTTCAAGCAAATGCCCGGATTG
>NW_024114280.1:0-9853 GCF_003073215.2 Triticum urartu | reverse complement strand
CCCGACACGACACCCCGACCCCCCGACCCCGACACGGCACCCCGACACCGACACGGCACCCCGACCCCCGACACCTCCCGAAAAGGTGTTCTTTGGCCTTCCAGAGGCCGACGGGGTCATATATTTGTGAATTATTAGTTAGGTCATATATTCTTCGATTTTGTTATGAAAAACATCATATATAATTATGTTGACCGGGTAGTTTTAAATGTGCAGTTGTTTCATCGCTGCGAGGTTTGGTGTTCGACGACCTCGCAGTGCGTCTGACGAGCTCTTCCCCTTCATTCGTGGGTGAGCACAAATGACATGTCCTCCTCCCCCATTAATTATTTGCTCTATTCTGATGAAACTTGATAGCTAGCTATATATGTGTCTTGAATCATCAGTATGCGTAACCAATATGTGTCTCCCGTTCGAAAGCGTCATAGTTATAAATATGCATGCATTTGCATATTTATAACCTTGATTCTTTCGAATTGTCCAACGCTATCCATGGATAGCCCGAGTATGTGTAGATTGGGTTCGTTTTCCCATATGCTTTGCTCCGGATCCGACGCATAAATTTCGTCAGTGCCTCCCCTGTTGTTCTCCGGGTACACATCCTCTCTGTTTATTGCAGAGACGTGTATCAGGAGAACAGCGGGGAGGTGCTACCGAAATTTTGCGTCGGATCCGGAGCATAGCATGGGAAAATGAACCCAATCTACACATATACGGGTGGGATTAGGACCTATCATTACCTATTAGAGTGTAGGTTGCATGGACGTAATAAAATTGACAAAGTAGATCAACTGATGAATATATACATGGTGAATTACATATATAATTGTTGTGTGTCCAGTAGCTCTAAAAGTCAAGATGAGTGACCGTGCGTGGATGTATACCGGTCACACTGGTCAGAACAAATGGAGCGCTGAATGGTTCACAAAAACCAAGGGGTTTGTGCAAGCCGCATTTGCAAATGGCCAAAAGAAAACCTGGTGCCCCTGTTTCCGGTGCGGCAATTGGGAAAAGAAGACAGAGGCTGAAATGGGCAAACACCTGCAGAAGAGTGGTTTTACGCCCGATTATACGGTGTGGACATTTCATGGTGAGTCTGCCCAACGTGACCGAGCTGAGGTGGATCGTCGTCGCACCGATGAGCATGGTACCGGGATGGAAAACATGGTGCAAGACTATGATGATGCTCGGGATTCGGACGAGGAGATGGAGGAATCTGCAAAGGCCTTCAATGAAATTGTGGAGTCTTCAAAACGTCCGCTCCACGAGCACACTGAGCATTGTCAGTGGGATGCCATCTCATAATGCGTGTCTGGCGGAATCTGCAAAGGCCTTCCGAAGTTTGCCGTCAGCGGCGGACGGCAAAGGCCTGCTGTTAACCACCTAACGGAGTAACAGCGCATTTATTGCCGTCTGCACTCTTTGCCGTCCGCTGCTGATTGCAAAGGCTCCTTTGCCGTCAGCCGCCCGAAGCAGACGACAAAGTACCTCTTTGCCGAACCTTACTTTGCCGCCACCTTTTGCCATCCGCGGCGGACGGCAAAGACCTTTGCCATCAGCCATCCATGCCTTTGCCGTCTGCCGTGGCAGATGGCAAAGTAGCTGATTCCTGTAGTGGTCTTGCCGAGTAGCTTGTGAAGATACAAGCGATTTATTGCATGACTAGCTGTCTCAACCGCTTCCGCCCAAAAGTGCTTTGGCGTTTTGTACTCATCAAGCATCGTTCTTGCCATCTCGATAAGAGTCTGGTTCTTCCTTTCAACAACTCCATTTTGTTGAGGTGTGTACGTAGCCGAGAACTCATGTGAAATCCCTTCTTCGTCAAGAAAGGTGTCCACATTTGCGTTCTTGAACTCTGTTTCGTTGTCACTCCGAACCTTCTTGATCTCCATGTCAAACTGATTTTGGGCCTTCCTAGCGAAGTTTTTGAAGATCTTTTGGACCTGCGATTTGTCATCAAGAAAGAACACCCACGTAAATCTTGAAAAATCATCAACTATGACTAGACCAAATGAGTTACCACCGAGACTCTTGTAGGCATTTGGACCAAAGAGATCCATGTGAAGTAGCTCGAGTGGTCTTCTTGTGGTCATGATGTTCTTCGCGCAGTGACTTCCTCCAACTTGTTTCCCTGCTTGACAAGCACTACAAAGTCTATCCTTGTCAAATATGACATCTTTTATTCCAAGGATATGATCACCTTTAATAAGCTTATCAAGATTTCGCATACCAACATGACCTAGTCTTCTATGCCACAACCAGCCTTTAGAAGATTTGGCAATTAAGCAAGTTTTAGGTTGAGCCTTTTTAGTGAAATCAACAATGTAAAGATCTCCTCTACGTATACCGGTAAAGACCATTTTATGATTATCTCTACGAAACACTTGGCAGTCTACTTTAGTAAATAGGACATTGAAACCGAAATTAGCAAGTCTAGATACTGAAAGTAAGTTGTAGCTAAGAGATTCAACGAACATGACATTTTGTATGGAGCTATCATGTGAGATGGCCACCTTACCAAGGCCAACCACCTTACCCTTTGAATTATCACCAAAAGTGACATACTTTCGAGGGCCGTCATTTTCAGCAAGCTCACGGAACATGTTTTTATCTTCGGTCATATGATCAGTACATCCACTATCAAGGACCCATTCCTTTCCTCCAGCCATGTAGCCGCGAAGATTTGCCATAAGACCAAAGTGTCTCATCGCATCATCGAGATCATAGTCACTATCATCATCATCATCCTCATCCGAGTATTCATGTTCAATATCATCTTGTGATTGATCAATTCCTAGAGAGGGCAATTCATTAGATAAATGATCATTTCTATAGTTATCTTTATGAATTCTAATAGCTCTGGAAATGATATTGCCAATGATTCCAACATCTCCTTTAGCACTCGTAAGATCAGTAAGCTCAAATAAGCAGTCACCAAATTTGGGATCATTGGAACTCATCTTAATCAAAGCAATAGACTTATGGAGGATTTCATCTAGATCTTTCAAGGAGTAATTAGGAAAGAGTTCCTCAAGGAATTTCCATATGGTGTAGGCACACTTAAGAGTCGGCAAACATCCAATCAAGTTTCTAGGCAAGCCTCTAGTGATAAGATTAACAGTTCTAAGATTGCGAATCATGTCAATATCTTCATCTAGGGTAGGGTGCAAAGGATCAACATGAGGTGCACAAGGGCTAGTAATGTACTTGTTCAAATGATATTCATTGAAAATCTCAAGCATTTCATTTTTCCACTCATGAAAATACTCTCCATCAAGAATAGGCACTCTATGTCTAAGACTCCCCAAAGTAGACACATCCATCTTCCTCCAATGGTGTTTAAACCAAGGCAATGGAGACCAATGCTCTGATACCAATTGAAAGGATCGAGAAGAAGTGTCTAGAGGGGGGGGGGTGATTAGACACTAAGTGCCAAAAGTTACAGTTTTTAATATTCTTAAGTTTAAGTGGAGTTTAAGCACAAGTTTAACAAACACAATACATATCAAGCAAGCATGCAATGAGTATATGAGCAGCGGAAAGTAAAGCATGCAACTTGCAAGAATGTAAAGAGAAGGGTTTGGAGTATTCAAACGCAATTGGAGACACGGAGGTTTTTGTCGTGGTTCCGATAGGTGCTGCTATCGTACATCCATGTTGATGGAGACTTCAACCCACGAAGGGTAACGGTTGCACGAGTCCACTGAGGGCTCCACCCATGAAGGGTCCACGAAGAAGCAACCTTGTCTATTCCATCACGGCCGTCGCCCACGAAGGACTTGCCTCACTAGCGGTAGATCTTCATGAGGTAGGCGATCTCCTTGACCTTACAAACTCCTTGGTTCAACTCCACAATCTTGTTGGAGGCTCCCAAGTGACACCTAGCCAATCTAGGAGACACCACTCTCCAAGAAGTAACAAATGGTGTGTTGATGATGAACTCCTTGCTATTGTGCTTCAAATGATAGTCTCCCCAACACTCAACTCTCTCTCACAGGATTTGGATTTGGTGGAAAGAAGATTTGAGTGGAAAGCAACTTGGGAAGGCTAGAGATCAAGATTCATATGGTTGGAATGGAATATCTTGACCTCAACACAAGTGTAGGTGGTTCTCTCTCAGAAAATGTGTATTGGAAGTGTAGGTATGTTCTGATGGCTCTCTCCATGAATGAAGAGTGGGTGGAGGGGTATATATAGCCTCCACACAAAATCTAACCGTTACACTCAATTTACCAATCTCAGTGAGACCGAAGGGAAAAACTTGGTCGAACCGATTTAGTAAACCTAGTGACCGTTAGGGTTTTCGGTGGGACCGACTAGTTCAACTCGGTGGAACCGGTGTGCTAGGGTTAGGGTAAAACCAAAACTCGGTTTGACCGATTACTCAAACTCGGTGGGACCGATTTGGGTAATAAGCGAAACAGAGAGTTGGCCAAGCAAACTCGGTGGGGCCGATTGCATATCTCGGTGGGACTGAAAATATTGCAACAGGTAACAGAGAGTTTGCAAGCCCATCTCGGTGAGACCGAGATCCCATCGGTGAGACCGAACTGATTAGGGTTTCTGGTAGTGGCTATGTTAAGTGCCAAAAGTTACAGTTTTTAATATTCTTAAGTTTAAGTGGAGTTTAAGCACAAGTTTAACAAACACAATACATATCAAGCAAGCATGCAATGAGTATATGAGCAGCGGAAAGTAAAGCATGCAACTTGCAAGAATGTAAAGAGAAGGGTTTGGAGTATTCAAACGCAACAGGTAACAGAGAGTTTGCAAGCCCATCTCGGTGAGACCGAGATCCCATCGGTGAGACCGAACTGATTAGGGTTTCTGGTAGTGGCTATGTTAATGAACTCGTTGGCTCCGTATAGAAAGAATCGGTGGGGCCGAGTTTGACTTTTGGTTTAGGTCATATGTGGATGTGGGAAGGTAGTTGAGGGTTTTGGAGCATATCACTAAGCACTTTGAGGAAGCAAGCCATTAAGCAACACCTCATCCCTCCTTGATAGTATTGGCTTTTCCTATAGACTCAATGTGATCTTGGATCACTAAAATGTAAAATGTAGAGTCTTGATCTTTAAGCTTGAGCCAATCATTTGTCCTTAGCATCTTGAAGGGGTTCCACATCCTCTAGTCCATGCCACTCCATTGTTGAACTTATCTGAAACATACTAGGTAAAAGTGTTAGTCCAACAAGAGATATGTTGACATTAATTACCAAAACCACCCAGGGAGCACTTGTGCTTTCAATCTCCCCCTTTTTGGTAATTGATGACAACATACATCAAAGATTTAGATAAAGATATAGAGAATAACAAGTAAAGCTTTGGAAAGACATGTAACATGCATAGGCTCCCCCTACATGTATGCAATCATGTGAATATTGAATATAGGAGCATGTGAATGCGTAAACATGACAGAGTAAGCAATGTGTTACATGAATCTTGGCTATATGCATCAGAGCAAATGATGTGAATGTGAGAAATGTACCTTCAAGCTCATGAGTCCTTCTTGCAAACAGTATGTACATCAGCAAGAACTTCTCATTCACATGATTGTGATGCATATACTTACCTTGTGGTCTTGAGTTGGCTTAGGATGGGATGAACCTGCGCAAACAAGGTTAAATAACATAGACACACCTACTGACCAGAGCAAACAAGAGAAACCACAAGAGAACCAAGACTGGGATGACATGTAGAGTGAGTACTAAGTACCACATTGGATATAGACATGCCCCCAAAGGTAAAGATATGCAATAAAATCAGAGATTTCCTTCCCTTAGATGTCTTGCTCCCCCTGAATCTGCATGGGCTATTGGGAGAAGATAGGGAATAGAAAATCAGAGCAACAAAAAAGAAACAATAGAGCTTGAGCTAAAGCAAGCAACCAAACATGTCTTTCCCCTCTTAAAGACATGCGACATCTCTCCTCTTGAACACCAAGCATCTGGGGTCTTTGATGATATTACTTTCTCCTAGTTGAGAAACTCTCTCCCCCCGAGTATTCTCTCTTTCTCCCCCTATAGGAAGGATTAAGTTTTGATGTGATCTCTCTCTCCCCCTTTGACATCAATTTCCAAGAAGGGCTCTTCTGGACATGTGATACAAATGGGTTGGTCCTTGAGTCACAGAGCAAAGCAGTATGTCTAATATGATGCTGGCAGAGGACAAGAATCATTGAGTGGAGCTGGAGCAAACAGAAATCAGGAATAAGTGGCAAGTTGGTTTTCCTGTGATGAAATCGGTGACTCCGAGTTGTGTGCTTCGGTTGCACCAAAGGATTTCGGTTGGGCCGAAGAGAACAAACCAGTGTGACCGAGTTCATCAGAGTGAAACCACTTGTCACCTCAGCTCACTAGACAAGTAAGATCTCACAAGGATATGCAAGGAATTAACTAAAAGATTTGCAATGAATTGGATGCAGAAAATGCAGAACAAAAAGGAAAGAAAAGAAACTAAAAGTTCTAGATGAAGTTTGAAAGGGGAAACAAATATGCAAATGCAAAAGCACGGAGAAACACTAGAGAACTTCATCTAGAAATGGTCGGTGACAAAGTCACCTATGTTAGAGTATATTGACTTAGGAGTCAAGTGAGAGCACTTGATCATAGATCATACTCATCGTTTAAGCTCAAAATGGGGTTACCATTTTTTGTTTAAGCCTTTTGATGTATTCACATCTTGTCAAGTTGCTTTGACTCATGACTTGGAGTAAAGCTTCTCTAAGATGGAATAACATACCTTGGGTGGTGGTGTTGATCTTGTTCATGTAGTTGAACTTGTGTGGGTTGCTCAAGGTTTATGTAGTTCATCAAGGGTTGGGAGCACCACTTGGAGTTTGAGTTCATCTACCTACATGGGTTAGCTTTGCAAGGAAGAGCGCTTGTGTATCCAAAATGACAGTCATGAGACTCAACATGGAATTTGCCAAAGGATATGTTTGAATGGTTTCGTGCTTCCTTGTCTTCAACCACCATTGTGTAGAGACTTGGTGATGTAGAGATTGCTCAAGATGTGAGTGAGTTGCAATCTCATATATTTAGATTCAACCAAGTACCTACACGGGTTAGATAACATGCAAGGTACAAATATATCCGAGACATATGAATAGCATCATAAGAGAAATATCGAGGATTAGTCATAGGCTCATGCCCCGCATGTATCAAATGGAGTTCCTACTCCAAGTTTGAAGCATCAATGATGTTCAATTCACCTCTCAACCTGCAAAACACTTTCTCATCAAGTGGTTTAGTGAATATATCCGCCAATTGCTTATCGGTGCGAACATGCTTAAGGTTAATGTCCCCTTTTGCAACATGATCTCGAATGAAATGATGACGAACTTCAATATGCTTAGTTCGAGAATGTTGCACGGGATTGTGAGCAATCTTAATAGCACTTTCATTGTCACATAGCAATGGAACATGTTTCACATATATCCCATAATCTTTAAGAGTTTGGGTCATCCAAAGTAATTGAGCGCAACATGAACCAGTGGCAATATATTCCGCTTCGGCGGTGGATAAGGATACCGAGTTTTGTTTCTTGGAAGACCAAGACACAAGAGATCTACCAAGGAATTGACAAGTACCCGAAGTGGACTTTCTATCAACCTTGTCTCCGGCATAGTCCGAATCGGAGTAGTCAACAAGATCAAAAGAGGACCTCTTAGGATACCAAACGCCAAAATTTGGTGTATGGATTAGGTATCTCACTATCCTTTTCACAGCCTTAAGATGACATTCTTTAGGAGCAGCTTGATATCTTGCACACATGCACACACTTAGCATAATATTGGGACGAGAGGCACATAGATATAACAATGAACCAATCATAGAGCGATAAACCTTTTGATCAACTGGTTCACCATCTTTTATCAAATCAAGATGTCTACTAGTAGGCATGGGTGTAGTCATACCTTTGCATTCTTGCATATTGAACTTCTTGAATAAGTCATTGGTGTACGTTGAGAGACAAAGGTACCTTCCTTAGTTTGCTTGATTTGCAAACCGAGAAAGAATTTGAGTTCACTCATCATAGACATCTCAAACTTCTCCGACATTAGCTTTCCAAACTTCTCACTAAAATGAGGGTTCGTCGAACCAAATATGATATCATCAACGTAAATTTGGCACACAAATAGTTCTCCATTAACCCTTTTAGTAAAAAGAGTAGAATCAATTTTACCAATTTCAAAGCCTTTTTCAATAAGGAACTTGGTCAAGCATTTATACCATGCTCTAGGAGCTTGTTTAAGACCATAAAGGGCTTTGTGAAGTTTGTAAACATGATTAGGTTTCTTAGGATTGACGAAGCCGGGAGGTTGCTTAACATAAACTTCCTATTCGATTTTGCCATTTAGAAAAGCACTCTTAATGTCCATTTGGTACAAGGTGATATTATGGTGATTAGCATAAGCATGTAAGATGCGAATGGACTCAAGTCTAGCAACGGGAGCATATGTCTCACCATAGTCCATACCTTCAACTTGTGTGTAGCCTTGGGCGACGAGACGTGCTTTGTTGCGAACCACTTGTCCATCTTCATCTTGCTTGTTGCGAAACACCCATTTGGTACCAATGATGTTGTGGTTGTTGTCGGGTTTCTCGACTAATGTCCACACTTGATTTCTCTCAAAGTTGTGTAGCTCTTCATGCATAGCGCTTATCCAATCCGGATCCTACAATGCTTCTTCAACCTTCATAGGTTCAATGCTAGAGATGAATGAGTAATGTTCACAAAAGTTAGCTAAACGAGTTTTAGAGTGAGTGATTCTCCCGGTTTGGATATCATTGTAGATTTGCTCGACGGGGTGATCCTTAGCAATTCTTGCTCGAACTCGTGAAAGCTTTTGCTTGGGTCGGGGTGGAACATCCTCTTCATCTTGTTCTTCTTCTTGGCCTTCTTCATTGTTGACGTTGTCGTTCTCTTGTCGTGGTGGAGAAGGAGGTTGTTGATGTTCATCTTGGTGTGCTCCCTCGTTTTCTTCATCTTGGCGTGTCCCACTTGTGGATGCTTCCGTATCAACTCTTGGTTCACCTTGTCGTGAGGTAGAAGCTTCCACTTGGACGGACGAGGTACTCTCCTTCACTTCCGTTGGACGAATCTTGCCAATGGACAAGTCTTGAATTGCTTCCGAAGGGTCTTTGTCTCCTACATCAATTGGCAATTGCTCTACTTGCGAGCCGTTAGATTCATCAAACTTCACATCTACCGTCTCTTCAACCTTTCGGGTGAAATTGTTGTAGACACGGTAAGTGTGAGAGTTTGAGCCATAACCAAGTAGGAAACCTTCATGAGATTTAGGAGCAAATTTAGAACGACGATGCTTATCAAGAATGTAGCACTTTGAGCCGAATACTCGAAAGTATCCAACTTGGGGTTTGTTACCGGTGAGGAGCTCGTATGCCGTCCACTACTGGAATCAGCTACTTTGCCATCTGCCAGCTCTTTGCCGTCGGCTAGCAGACGGCAAAGAAGCTCTTTGCCATCAGCTACCGAAAAGCGGACGACAAAGAAATGGCAGATGGTAAAATAGGCCTTTGCCATCAGCCGGCTCTTTGCCGTCAGCCAGCAGACGGCAAAGAAACTTTGCCGTCCGCTGGCTGACGGCAAAGAGAGAGGTGGCCCCCACCCCCCGCCCGTTTAGAAAAAACTTAACGCCCCACCTCTTTGCCGTCCGCTAGCGGACAGCAAAGGGAGATAATGGCGGACAACAAAGATAGGCGGACGGCAAAGAAGGACCTAACTAACGGCCCCATCCCCCTGCCCGTTACTCTCTGTTCTCTCCATCTCTCCTCCCCGACGCCCCGCACCCACCGCCGCCCCCGCCGCCCGGTGCCGCCCCCGCCCCC